>NC_142931.1:60395161-60480161 GCF_046866305.1 Octopus bimaculoides | reverse complement strand
TTCTCCACATTTAGCAGGCTTTTGCAGTGGCAATTCCTCTTTCTTTTCAGAATCACTAAGTGCAAGTATATCATTATCCCTCTGAACACACTTCTCTACAACAGCACAATTTTCTGAGTTTTGCAATCCTGAACACCTCATGCCTCTGGTCCTCATATAGCTTCTCTGATAGCAAGATATATGTGTTACCAAGCTTCTTTTCAAGCTATTTGGTATAGTTCTCTGCAACCCTCTCTGCAACCCTAACTTTTCCAGATCTTCCAGCCTGTTCTTATGGCTCTGTCTACTTCATTGTTCCACCAATATCATCCTAGGTCTAGTTGGGACTTTACACCAACCACAAATTTGTTTTGTGATCCTAAGTAGGATGTCACATAGGAACTTCCCATTGTCCTCTATGTTATATGTCTCTATCTCCTCCTTCTTGTCAATTAGAACGTCTCTAAATTTCTGACTATTCAAAGGATCCTTAAGCTTCAAAATGTTCCTTTTCCAGACTTGGAGTCTTTCTACCCCAAAGTCTGAAGTCACTAATGACTAACCTATGTCAAGGAGAGTGGGTGCATGCATGCATTTGTGTTAGTGTACATAAGGGTCATGGTCACTCTACTTTCTCATCTGATTAAGTTATTTAAAAAATGTATACATGGGTACAGGCATGGTTGTGCGGTATCAAGTGGTCATGAGATGTGCTAAAAATAACAGCTAAATCATCCTTTATTCACAAAAATAATTTTATTTTTATTTTTTTCATAATCAAATGAATTCTCTGTCTGGTAAGAAGTTTGCTTCCCAACGACATGGTTCTGGGCTCAGTCCCACTTGGGCAAGTGTCTGACCAAAGCTTCATGAGTGGATTTGGTAGACAAAAACTGAAAGAAGCCCATCGTATATATGTGTATATATCTATGTGTGTATATCTTTGTGTCTGTGTTTGTCCCTCCCACCACCATCACTACTGCTTGGTGTGTTTACATCTCTGTAACTTAGCAGTTCAGTAAGAGACCGATAGAATAAGTACTAGGCGTAAAAAATAAGTCCTGGGGTTGATTTGTTTGACTAAAACCCCTCAAGGCAGTGCTCCAGCATGGCTTCAATCAAATAACTGAAACAAGTAAAAGAATAAGGTATAATGGTAATTTAGCTGAGATGTCAATAAAGAGATGTGGGTTCCAGCCCCATTGAGTTTTCACCTTTTTGTTCTTTTTGATGAATACATTTTGTTTTGGTTAATAATGTGAACATGAAGTCACCATTCAACTTTGGGTCAAATAACAATAATTTTAATTAAATTATAAAAAAAAACATTTTAAGAAAAATAATTTGAATTAAAAAATTATTCTGCAAAGCATCTATGAATTAAAGAGATGTAGATTCAAGTCCCATTAAATTCTTACATTGTTATCCTTCTAGCTTAATATTTTGCATTGCTTAAGAATGAAAATAATTATCATTCAATTCAGAGTCAACCATTAATAAATTTAATTTAATAATTAAAAATATGGCTATAATAAGAGAAAAATAAATATATATATATACATAGATAATTAAACTGGAAGAAACATTACTCTGTAAAAGTATCTATGAATTACCTCCCTTAACTGAATTTAACAGACTTAAGTGACAACTGCATCTCTGTTGTAAACCTAATAATTTAACGTTTTTATAATCATATTTCTAAACAGAATATATCCTCTCTTTGTGTTTTAATCCTTGTGCATTTTAACAAGTCATATCAGGCTCTAATACTCTACCTATTTTATGTTGAAACCGGCCAAATCTGGCCTCTCACACCTACCCTACAATGTCATTCTAAAAATGAACAATCACATCATCAAAATTTCAAAGCTTCAAGATAAAGCCTGATTAATTCAGAACAATGAGAATAAATAGACATTAGATTTGACAGAAAAATTTGAATGCTAAAGAGTTAATTTTCACAGTAATCAATAATCAACAATTATAAAGAAAAAATGATTTTAAAGTTAATAAATATTTATGCCTATGGCAAAATTTTGAGAAGAGGGAACAGGATGAAAAGCAAAGATGATCTTGGCTACCTAATTACGTTCAAATTGGTCAAATTTGGCCTCTCACTTACTCTACAATGTCATTCCAAAACTAAATAACTACATCATCGTAATCTCAAAGAGATGAGATGATGCATGATTAATTCAGAACAATGAGAATAAATAAGCATTAGATCTGATAGAGAAATATGAATGCTAAAGGGTTAATTATCACAATGGTCAATAATCAACAATTATAAAGAAATAACAAATTCTAAGTTAATAAATGTTTATGGCTGAAATACATCCTCATTCATAGGTAATACTTTTGGGAAGAAGAGGGGACAGGATGAAAAGCAAAGCTGATTTTTGCATGATTCAAGTTCAAGGCACAAAGGGCAGGAAATGATTGCTGTAATAACGAACAATTACTAGAGGCAGTTTTGATTGAGTTGATGCTGAAAGTGTTAATCCAGCTAACATGGTCAGAAAACTGTTCTATGCTGGTAATTAATTTGCATCAATTATTCTACACCAGCTAAGTAAGTATAATCCTCCATGACATCTGACTCCACATGGTTCTTTTAAATAACACCTGAATGGTACACTTGTTGGTGCACAAATAAACATCGATGGTGCAGACAAGGAAGGCTTGCATGCCTCAACAACTGCTCGTCTTTCTGAAAAAGTCTTGCTCGTACCTGCACACGAACGAGCAGATACAAAATCAACATTGGCTGACAAAAGCTCTAAGCACTAATGCGTGTGTGTGTGTGTGTGTGTGTGTATGTGTGTGTGTGTGACAAAAGAGGAGGTGTATTTCCATGCAGGAAAATTTGTTGTTGAAAATGCACCTGGATTTGAAAAACTTGTAATTGTTTTTAAATAAATTTATTTACATACATATCAAACTAGTTTCAACAATATTTTTTGTTTATCAATGGTAAAAATTATAAATTGTGAAGTAGAAAAACATGTTTAAAAGATACAATGTTTACAAGATTCAATAATATAAAAAATGTGGATCATCTTGTTAAAATGCACAAAATTCAATAGTGTTAGAAGTGATTGAGAAGAAATGCGGATCACCAAAGGTTCGGTCATACTGAGTTGAGAGGGAGAAAAACAAGTGAGAAATAAAGATAGTAAAAAAAGGGTTTTGTTACAGTTTCTATAATTCTTTTTCCATCGTGTACAGGGATTTTCGCTTATAACAGCGTTTTTTGGAATCCAGTGTATTTATAATTTTTTTTTTTTTTTTGTTAACTGATCTGATTTTTGATTCATTAATTTTTCTGGTGGTCAAATTTGTCGTTCTGCCTGGTTGACTTCCCTATGTGGAATGGTCAACAGCCATTCCAGTTGGTTGATTTTCTTAACGAGTCATTATATTGTATTTACTGAAGTTTGGTTTTGATCGGAGGTAAAATTTCATTGGTCTAGGGTTAGGTGACGTCAGTAACTGGTGTTTGTACAGTGTTATCGTATGATGATTTGGAGTTGTGGTTTCAAAACCTGCGTAGAAGACTATTACTAAGGTTTTTTTTTATTATGTCTGTTATCGTTGCCATTGCCCCTGGAGTGGCTCATGTGCGGGCGACACATGAAATCTTTCGAGCGGGATCGTTGCCAGTGCCCCTGGATTGGCTCATGTGAGGGCGACACATGAAATCTTTCCGAGCGGGATCGTTGCCGATGCCCCTGGGCTGGCTCTTGTGCGGGCGACACATGAGGTTTTTCGAGCGAGATCGTTGCCAGTGACTCTGGACTGACTCTTGTGCTGGTGACACAGGAAATTTCTTCGAGCGAGATCGTTGCCGGTGCCCCTGAACTGGCTCTTGTGTGGGGTTGTTGTAGGATTTTTGAGCGAGATCGTTGCTGGTGCCCCTGGACTGGCTCTTGTGCGGGTGACACATGAGGTTTCTCGAGCGAGATGAGCGTGGCCGTTGCCAGTACCGCCTGACTGGCCTTCGTGCGGGTGACACATAAAAGCACCCACTACACTCTCTGAGTGGTTGGCGTTAGGAAAGGCATCCAGCTGTGGAAACACTGCCAAATCAGATTGGAGCCTGGTGTAGCCATCTGGTTTCACCAGTCCTCAGTCAAATCGTCCAACCCATGCTAGCATGGAAAGCGGACGTTAAACGACAACGACGATATATATGTGCTGTGCGTGAGAAGACCCGGCAAGCCAAGTGAGATTGTTGCCAGGGCCCCTGGACTGGCTCTTGTGCGGGTGGCACATAAAAGACACCATTTCGAGCGTGGCCGTTGCCAGTACCGCCTGACTGGCCTTCGTGCGGGTGACACGTAAAAGCACCCACTACACTCTCTGAGTGGTTGGCGTTAGGAAGGGCATCCAGCTGTAGAAACTCTGCCAAATTAGATTGGAGTCTGGTGTTGCCATCCGGTTTCACCAGTCCTCAGTCAAATCGTCCAACCCATGCTAGCATGGAAGGCGGACGTTAGACGATGATGATGATGATGATGATGATGATGATGTATCTGGTTGTCTTTTTGTGGAGAAATTGGGTCTCTTTTCCTTTTTCTTTTTAGTGTTTTTTTCTTCTTTCTAAAGGATATTCAGCTGTATTTTATATCTTTTAATGAGCATTCTTTCTTTATTCAAACGGAATTGGAATGAAGTGTTCCCAGTGCATTGATAAAGAGGGAAGATTAGGTATTTCAGGCTTATGTTTGTGGGTCCTGGATTTGTTGCCTGTGTACCATCAGTCTGTCCCTCAAGGTCAAACTAGTTTGACCTATGTAGTCTCCATCACATACTCCATGTTTGAGAACATAGATTAAGTTCTTTGATGCACATGTGAAGTGACTTTTTATGGTAAAAGTTTGACTTGACTTAAGTTTGTATGCTGAGCTCTCTAAGAGGAAGATGCAAGTCCCACAGTTAGGGTGGTTGAACGTTTTGACTAGTGAGGTTGTATCTTTGGTGGATAATTTGACAATGTTGAGGAAAATTTTTAGGGATTACGGTTGTCTCTTGCTTTTAATAATCCTATGTGTTTCTAGTATCTTTTTCATTCATAGATCATTCATAAGGAGGGGTATGTTTTGGTGGATGATGTATGCTTCCATGTTTCTCGGATTGTGTGTTGATACGTAAGATAAAGTTTTAAGTGTGTCATGGGGTTTTCTTGTTTTCTGTAACTCTTGGATGTCTATAATTTTTGCACATTTTTGATTAGACTGGCCAGGTATTTTCTATCTAATAATGTGTTTTTAAATTCTTGGAATCGTTTTTCTCGGGTTTGGGGATTTGATGCAATTGTGCAAATTCCTCTTGCTAAATTGAATGTTATATTTATTTTAGTATGTTTTGGGTGGCAGGAGGAGAATAGAAGATATTGTTTTAAGTCCATTGGTTTGAAGAAGATGTCGGTTTCAATTTCAGTATCTCTTTTTATGATTAAGATGTCTAGGAAGGCTGTATTCCATTGTGAACTGTGGTTAATGCTGTTGATTAAGTTTTTAAATTCTGAGACTTGCTCAAGGTTATGTGGCCACAGAATGAAACAGTCATCCAGGTAGTGTTTCCAGTTGGTGAGTAAATATTTTTTAGTCTAGCGTGCTTGTGTATTTGGACCTCCAAGTATGCCATGACAAGGTTAGCAAAAGTAGGGGCTACCCAAGTTCCCATCACTGTGCCCGACTTTTGTTTATAAGTGTTCTCACTGAAGTTAAAGAAGTCATTCTGTAGGATGAATTTTATTTTTTCAACAATGAATTTATTTAAAAACAATTACAATTTTTTCAAATTCAGATGTATTTTCAATAACAAACTTGCATTGGCTATCGCCGAGCAAACACGCGAACTTACTTCGTCCCCACTTTCAAGTTCGTGCCTCACAGCGTTCATATACACATAATTTTTCACGTCTGGCCGCATGGCCTTTTCCGTTTGTTTTCCTGTCTTGTTTTCTTTTCCGTTTGTTTTCCTGTCTTGTTTTTTGTCCACCACTACATTCCTCCATGGCACAGGTTTAATTTGTGTATACAAATTTAATTTGCGGTCCATGGGAAGAGCCGTTTTAACGATGCATCCTGCCCAACTCTTCGAAACGCCGGTGTTAAAACGGGGGTAGCTGATGAAGGAAAATGTTCTCTATGTGGCTTGTGTTTTCTGTACTCTGGTTATTATTATTTCTTGTCTACGTTTTGTTTGCAATGTCCTGTACCCAGATATGCACCTATATATACAGGTAGACGTAGGTATGCACACACCTGTACGTATATATGCATATACTCATTTATTATTTGTTTTTATATATATATATATATATATATATATATATATATATATATATATATATATATATATATATAAAATTTAATAAATGGAGTAATACGCATATGTTAAATGAATTCTTTTATTTCCGACATATGCAGTTTGGGTTCGTGCCAGGTAAAAGCACTACTGATGCCTTATTTCTAGTGAGACAGCTGCAGGAGAAATACCTAGCTAAGGATAAACCTCTGTACCTGGCTTTCGTTGACATGGAGAAAGCCTTTGACAGGGTCCCCTGATCCCTTATCTGGTGGTCAATGAGGAAACTTGGGATAGAAGAATGGTTAGTGAGAGCTGTGCGAGCCATGTACAGAGATGCTGCCAATAAGGTGAGGGTTGGAAATGAGTACAGCAATGAATTCCGGGTAGAGGTAGGGGTCCACCAAGGTTCCGTCCTCAGCCCCTTCTTATTTATCATAGTCCTCCAGGCAATCACAGAGGATTTCAAGACAGGTTGCCCCTGGGAGCTCCTCTATGCTGATGACCTTGCCCTAATTGCGGAGTCACTATCAGAACTAGAGGAGAAGTTTCAGGTGTGGAAGCAAGGTCTGGAATTGAAGGGCCTTAGAGTCAACCTAGCTAAAACCAAAATCCTAATAAGTAGGAAGGTAGATAAAACACAAACCCCTTCAGGTAGATGGCCCTGCTCAGTATGTAGAAAAGGAGTAGGTAGTAACTCTATAAGATGTACCTGGTGCAAGCTATGGACACATAAGAGGTGCAGCAACATCAAAGGCAGGTTAACTAGGAAGTTAGTTTTTGTTTGTGGCAGATGTTCAGGTGCAATAAAGACTGTAAACAAACAGGAAACAACTTCTATCTCATTCCAGGGTGAAAAACTAGAGGTAGTCGATAGCTTCCGCTATCTGGGCGACCAAGTTAGTAGTGGGGGTGGGTGCGCTGAAAGTGTAGCTGCTAGAATAAGAATAGCCTGGGCAAAGTTTAGAGAGCTCTTACCTCTGCTGGCGACAAAGGGAACAGCCATGCTACATGGCAGCGAAACATGGGCTGTAACTGCTGAGGACATACGTAAGCTCGCAAGGAATGAAGCCAGTATGCTCCGTTGGATGTGTAATGTCAATGTGAATACCCGTCAGAGTGTAAGTATCTTGAGAGAAAAGCTGAACATTAGAAGCATCAGTTGTGGTGGTATGGACATGTGGTGAGAATGGATGAGGATAGCTGCGTGAAAAAGTGCCACACCCTAACAGTTGAGGGAACCCGTGGAAGAGGTAGGCCCAGGAAAACCTGGGCTGAGGTGGTGAGGTAAGACCTTCGTACATTGGGCCTCACCGAGGCGATGACTACTGACCGAGACCTTTGGAAATGTGCTGTGCGTGAGAAGACCCGGCAAGCCAAGTAAGATCGTTGCCAGTGCCCCTGGACTGGCTCTTGTGCGGGTGGCACATGAGATGCACCATTTTGAGCGTGGCCATTGCCAGTACCGCCTGACAGGCTACCGTAGGATTTTCGAGTGAGATCGTTGCCAGTGCCCCTGGACTGGCTCTTGTGCGGGTGGCACATAAAAGACACCATTTCGAGCGTGGCCGTTTTCGTGCGGGTGACACGTAAAAGCACCCACTACACTCTCTGAGTGGTTGGCGTTAGGAACGGCATCCAGCTGTAGAAACTCTGCCAAATTAGATTGGAGCCTGGTGTTGCCATCCGGTTTCACCAGTCCTCAGTCAAATCGTCCAACCCATGCTAGCATGAAAAGCGGACGTTAAACGATGATGATGATGATGATGATATGTTTCGAAGATTACAAATGGTTCCTTCCAAAGGAATAGGTGATGTTGATAAAGATGTAATCTTCTCTTCAGGGAAATACATAAGATTCAACTTAACCATAAGACATTTTAACCGGTTAAAATGTCTTACGGTTAAGTCGGATCTTATATATTTCCCTGAAGAGAAGATTACATCTTTATCAATATCACTTATTCCTTTGGAAGGAACCATTTGCAATCTTCAAAACATACGTCGGAAATAAAAGATTACATTTAACATATGCGTATTACTCCATTTATAAAATTTTATATTTATTCAAATACCCCAAACTAACAGGGAGTTTCTATCTCATAAACAGGAGTTACACCACAGTCATTTTGTGATCTTTGCTACCCTGGTATCTATTAACCAATTTATTTTGTCGGAGTTAATTGTTAACTAAGAGAAAATAAATACATATAATCAAATATATATATATATATATATATATATATATATATATATATATATATGGATAGATAGAGATAGATAGATAGATAGATAGATAGATAGATAGATATATCTGCACACACACAAAACAAGCTTCTTTCAGTTTCTATCATCCAAATCCATTAATAAGGCTTTGGTCAGCCCAAAGCTATAGATGAAGACACTTGCCCAAAGTGCCATTCACTGAGACTGAACTCATAAATTATGAGGAAATTACTGGAAAGTTCCTGACTTTTAAGGGCATCTCAAAAGGCCTGGCTGGAGGCCCAACCTTTCAAGGTTTATTACAGGGCTTAAAAAAACTGAAGGACTGCTGCAATAAGTGTGCGAATCTGAGAGGGAATTATGTTGAATAAAATCATAATTAACTAATCCTCCTATATTTTCTTTTAGCAAAAGCCATGAACCTTTCAGCACCTCTTCGTATATAACAAGCTTACAACTTACACATTTTAATGTATGTGGTCTAATCAATAATTATCCGGACTGTTGCTATTGTAATGAAGCTTAAGCACACAGAGTAAAGCCGCTTGGCACAGATTGACCTTAAACTCTGCTGTGCATGCGCACTAAGTTTTGACATTCTAGCTCATTTCCCCTGTTTACAGCAGTGCTTGGAAGGAAGGTGTGTAGCATGTGAAAGTCACATTGACCATGACAGAGAAGGTTGGGCAGAGAATTTGCAGCAAATTTTACCAAAAGCTTGGCAATACCTGCTCAGAGGCATACACAGTTTTCAGAAAGTTTTCTTTGTTCTCAATACAATCAAGATCTTGTGCAACACAAACCTGGGTGCCTTTTTGGTCAGCTAAAAGCAGTTTTAGCACAAACTTGTCAGACACGTGTCTCATACCCAAATCTTCAGTGATAACGGACTGAACTGAACCATAACTAATGTGCATTTCCTCTGATAACTCATCTAGGAAATGTCTGAACTACTTATTCACTTGTGTGTGGATCATACACTCCTCTCCATACACTTCCTGCAACTTTGCATAGGCCTCTGAGCAAGTATTGCCAAGGCAACTTTCTCTGTCATGGTCAATGCAACAATCTCATGCTGCACACGTTCCTTCCAAGCACTGCTGTAAACAGCAGAAGTGTGCTAGAAGGTTAAAACTTAGTGCGCATGAACAGTAGTGTTCAAGGTCAATCTGTTCCATGTGGCTCCATTTTGTATGCTTTAGCTTCGTTACATTAGAAACAATCCCGATATTTATTAATCAGACCTCGTAAACTAGTCAATATAAAAACAGTTGTCACATAACAAAATAAGGACAGAAAGATCAAAGCCGAAATGCCAGTTCATCCTAGATAGACAGGTTTGATCGAGAATTAAACAACGGAGAATATATATCTATTGCATAACAAAAACATGTTCAGTTTTCAAAACGCTTCGACAAAGAGGGAAAGATGTTAACTTGAGAGCAGTTATCTTTAATATAATATATATCAGAAATAAAAATAAATTCTATTTGAAATTTTCTACATGTATTTTTTAATTGGCAGTATTTTTTTAATACATACTTGAAACAAATTATCTCCCTTATATGTCTAAGAGATTAGTGAATTACCTCCCTTAGATTAGAACGCTGACTTTTATTCTTGAAATTGTTTTTAGTATGTACTTTTTCTGAGACAATAGACTGTCACAGCTATCTATTGATTTTTGAAACATTCTGATCAGTCAAGCAGTAATTAATTCTAATTGTATATTCAAATATTCTCAATACTTTTGATTATATATTCAAATATTCTACATACAATTGATTCACGTACATTTTCAGATTGGGGAAGTAACTCTAAATTACATTTTGAAACAAGAGTTACCGTTCTTACATCATACTTTTACATTTCTAAAGCTTTAGAGTACATCCGACCTTAATTGGAACTCTCTTGTATGTGACTAGCTTCTACTTCCGCGGGCTACCGACTCATAGACTGTATGACCAGTTAATAACATGTCTAGAAATTATAGATGGAAGAGTGTAGACAGCAAAGTTATTTCACTTCATAGATACTCTGCAAACGTCGCTATTGGTCGTATTTGGCTTCAGACATTGAGACTTGTGAGGAAAGACTTTGTTTACACTTTAAATAACTTGATTTGCTCTAGCATTTCGTCAATTCTAATGGACTATCAACAGATCACCCCTTGCCATCTGTTTATTAGATAAACTTTAGAGATATGTGTATGTGACTGTGCGTTTGTATTTGATAAATATGATAGGGATAAAAAAATATTCAACATTAAGTGTCGTTTATTTATTATTTATTGTTTTAATTATACGTTTATTTACTTACATCCATAAAAAATATAATTTATTTATACAAGGGGAAAAAGTCAAAATAATTAAGCATGCTCTTTCCCTGCAATGCAGTTGCAATCAGCTGAATGCACATTGCCAGTAACCTTTGACACTCTGTGGTCAGGATTGTTCTTTTTGTTAGATGTTGGGTATTGACGGGATTACCAGACACTGGACAATGCAGTGAGAGCTGTTTTCGGTAACATCGTGATATTCAATGTTGTGGACGTGCCTGTCATGGTAAAATATGCCATTCCTTAACTCACTTTGCCTTCATCCGTAGCACAAGGCAGTTGTAAACATCATTATCCGTAAAATTCGGCAAGTTATGAAGATCTTTAGTCAAATCTGATTTCAGCACATTAGGATCAGGGAAAACTTCACCGAGATGAGATACAAGTTTCTGCTTATTCCGGTCTGAAGTACACTTCTAGTCTGTTTCTTTTAATTCATTGACATTCTTTATCGTAAGAATTTTAAAGTAAATAAAAATACAAGGGAAATAACTTAATGTCTTACTAGTATTATCCGTACTCTCCCCACCCCACCTGTTCGCGAGCGCGCATTTTTTTTCTTCATATTCGTTCACAGCAAGTTGTCTTACACCTATTACACTAATTTTTTAAATTTTTTTTTTTAGCTCGGGTCAAACGCTTTGGTTTAACCGTTATCTCCCTATACTGGAAGATTACCATAAGTTGTTGTGCAGCAGGTACTATGATATTCAATCACGTGTGTGATTATATAAACAGTTAACTTCAATTACGTGTGTGATTTATTTAAAAACAGCTAAAAAAAAACACATTTCAGAGTAGTACGAATTATACTAGTAAGACGTTAAGTTATTTCCCTTGTATCTTTATTTACTTTTTTTACCTCACTAAACTGGAAGATTACCTACCTTTTAACCTTTCAACCAAATCCGCCTTTTTTCCAGTAACATACTGTCCATGTAATCGCAAATAATTCTTTAACTCGAGTCCCTTAATATTCATGATATGACGTGACACACAACAACAATGGCTTGGACAGTCCGTGGAAGTAGAACTGTCTGCATGGAGGGCCGCCTAGCCAAGGGAGATAATCTACTTAGCAGAATGTCCTATACACAGACAATAAGTCTGAATTAATCTCTAGTGTCTAGCACTTCATTATAATAGTCTTCTCTCTCTCTCTCTCTCTCTCTCTCTCTCTCTTCCAAATATTCTACTTGATTTATGCCCAAACTAGCCAGATCTGGCCTCTCACACCTACCCAACAATATCATTCTGAAAAATAAACAGTCACAACATCGAAGTTTTGAAGTTGTGAGATAGTACCTGATTAATTCAAAACAATGCGAATAATTAAGTATTAACACTACATTTAACAGAGTAATATGAATGCTAAAGGATTTAAAATATATGGTTATTAATTAAATTGTTGTTCAAAGAGAACTCTAGACATTGGTTAGGGTGCAGATTTGTAACATATTATTGAAACATCAACAGTAATAACTCAAGAATTATGTGATCACTGCACTACTGAGTGCAGCTGTGTGTGCCTTGGGTATGTGTTGTGGTTTGTTTTGGGATTGTTATTTTCATTGTAATGAAAGTGCTTTACATAGGATGTGTGCAGTGCATAGTAGTGCTATTTTCTGTATGTTATATATATAGGAATCTTGCAGGCGTGAAGTGGATTCGATCCACTATGCCCAAATTTGAATTAACACTGCATCAGAACTTTTCCCGCGGTGGAACAACGGTTTTGATCTGACAGCAGTTAGATATGTCCCAGACGCCTTTAGCTAGGCCGAAGCGGTGTCTCCACCACTTGACCCTTTCTGACCTCTTCTACTCCATCAAATCTAGAATAGAGATAAACAAGACCGCCAGCTAAATCCTTTGCACTCACTACCCTTCTAGATAGCTATAAAACAGGAGACCCCAAGCAAAGCTTCCTCTTTAGTCACCAGTCGGTGACGACTCAACAGCTTAGTCACCAGTCAGTGACGACTGGACATCTAGAGCCATGGACACAAGCAGGCAGCCCCTAAAAGACAAACGGCCAGAGGGAGAAAGAAGTTTACTGTCAGCCACTGTGAGACAACATCGCACACATTATAACTAATACGAGTTCGCATCCTTTCCTCTTTAACACTACCATCTCTCTCTATATATAAATACTACTATGAGAAAGTGTACATACAGATACAGGCCGAAATTCTTTACCTTGTATGCTTTACGTACAAACTGTTATACTATTACATTGGCCTACCTGTCGTGGTATGGCAACATATAAAGTAACGGTAAATAAATATTTCTATAAAAATGTTGATCATCTTCATCGTTCATCTTATAACCAGTACAATTGGTAAATAATACTTATCCGTTACAATGGGTGACACATCGACTACACAACACAAAAATATTAACCGTTACATTGGTGACCCCGAACAAGAGACTCGCAGCCTTCACAAAAACATCAACCGTTACATATATATTCACAAGCCCTGGTGTTTTGGTTATGTATTTGTCTGTATTTTTTTTTATATTATTATTATTATTATTATTATTATTATTATTATTATTATTATTATTGGATCTTTTCTGTCTGGTTGCCACTTTTCAATTTCTTCAATTTCTGTTCATATTCAGTGTAATAATGTAATGATGTATGTTAATTTTTGCCAGGAAATTCATTTTTGACATAAATCAATAAATAAAGAGTTATTAGCTTTTAAAGTTTGCATATTTAGGGTAAATTGAGCCAATCATAAGCCACAGACACATTCATGCCAATTTCCATAGTAACAAGCCAAACATGAGAACCCTTTTGTCTGTGAGAAAGCACATGTGTTGACAAATATATTCTATGCACAATATATTCACACACAAAATGACAGCTTCCAAATCCTGTTTTCTAACTGGGTAAAAATTATCAAACTTTAAACCACTATAACTTTTTTTTTTTTTTTTTTCTGGAAAAAGTGTAACATTATCCTGAGATTCAGCATAGAAAATTACAACTTTTAAAATTTTCAATAAACTTTGAAGTTTCTACAGGTGCAGCCAAACAGAAAAGATCCTAATTATCATTATTATTAAAAATAATGGTTTCAAATTTTGCCACAAGGACACCAATTTTGGGGGAAGGGAGGAGTCGATTATATCGACCCTGAAAGGATGAAAGACAAAGTCAACCTCAGCGGAATTTGAACTCAGAATGTAGTAACGTGCAAAATGCCACTAAGCATTTTGCCCAGCATGCTAAAAAAACAGAAGAAAAAACGGTTAGCAGCATTTTGCCTATCACTACATTCTGAGCTCAAATTCCACCGAGGTCGACTTTGCCTTTCATCCTTTCAGGGTCGATAAATTAAGTACCAGTGAAACACTGGGGTCAATGTAGTCAACTCATTCCCTCCCACAAAATGGCTGCCTTTGTGGTAAAATTTGAAATCATTACTATTATTATTATTAAATGCGTACAAAAACAGTATTGCCATTAATTAATTACATTAAAGCTGTTAACTCAAAATCTAATGGTCCAGCAAACTTGATTCTCCAACACATTGTTGGCACCTCACCAAATTGTATTTTCTCCTAAACATCTTCACTAGCCATTGATATTACACCATCACTGTTTACATTCAAACAGCAACAAAAAAAACCCAACAGTGAACTCTTAAGTGTTTTATATCTAGCGTTATCTACATATATATATATATACATATATATATATATATATATATATATATATATATATATATATATATATATATATATATATATATATATATATACATATAGCTAGCAAGTTCTTGTAAAAGACCTTATCGTATTATTGAATTAATTATATATACATATATATATATACACACACACACAAACATATGTATATGTGTTTGTGTCTGTGTGTAGGCACAAGAGTCCACTACATCTTATAGCAGAAGCAGTTGTAAGCTAATGAAGTGTATAACATAACCATTGTTTTTCCTGTATCATCTCTTTTTCTTATTACCACTCTATACTCGTCTAACACTTTGTTCTGAAACGTACATATGTTGAGTTTTGCACCAGGTTATTAACTTCCTCTTCTCACCTGTATCACTTGTGTCACCTGCTTGTCCTGACAAACCTCGAAATGAGATGATTAAGTGCAGCTACTGATTTAGTACAGCTGTGGCACTGGAGTGATTTAGTACATTTTGGCACTGGAGGCAAACACACTCAGACACACACACACACACACGTTCTGCAAAAATATACACATACAGATACTCCATAAGATGAAGAAATTCCATAAGATGTACTTTGTGTAAGTTATGGACGCATAAGAGGTGCAGCATTATCAGAGGAAGGTTAACAGTGAAAATAGTTTTTGTGTGTGGAAGGTGCACAGGTACAATTAACAGTAAAAATGTACAGAAAATAAATTCCATCAAATGCCAGGGCAGAAAAAAATAGAAATTGATAGCTTCTGTTACTTAGGTGACCAAGTCAGTAGCCGAGGTGGATGCTCTGAAAGCGTAGCTGCTAAAATAAGAATAGGCTGGATAAAGTTCAGAAAGCTCCTACCTCCAAAGGGCCTCCTGCTCAGAGTGAAAGGTAGACCTATGATGCCTGTGTGCAAACAGCCATGCTACACAGCAGTGAAACATGGGCTGTGACTGCTGAGGACATGCGTAGGCTTGTAAGAAATGAAGCTAGAGTGCTTTGCTGGATGTGTAATGTCAGTGTGCTTGCACAACAGAGTGTAAGTGTCAGACTCTAACAGTGGAGGGAACCTGTGGAAGAGGTAGACCCAGGAAGACCTGGGATGAGGTGGTGAAGCACAATCTTTGAATGTTGGGCCTCACAAAGGCAATGACAAGTGACCAGAACCTTTGGCGAAATACCATGCTTGAGAAGACCCATCAAGCCAAGTGAGACTGAAATCATGGCCAATGCCAATGTCACATAACTGGCCCATTAAAAGCACCCTTCAATCGTTGGGTGATATGCTGTGCTTGTGAAGACCTGTCAAACCGAGTGAAATTGTAGTCATTGCCAATGCCAGTGCTGTCTGACTGGCACCCATGCTGGCAATGACAAGTAACCAAGATTTTTGGCGATATACTGTGAAGCCAAGTGAGACCGTAGTCAAGGTCGATACTGGTGTTAGCTCAATAGCACCCATGCTGGTGGCATGTAAAAATACCCACTACACTCTCAGAGTAATTGGAGTTAGGAAGGGCATCCGGCCATAGAAACCTTGCCAAATCAGATCAGAACCTGGTGCAGCTTACCAGTTTTCAGTCAAACCATCCAACCCATGCCAGCATGGAAAGCAGACATTAAATGATGATGATGAGATAAATAAAGAGAAAGAGATACATTACAATTTATTAAGTGAACACAACTGACACACTTTTTCTCTCCTCATACACATAAAGAGATATATGCTCACACACATAAACAGAGGGAGAGTGGTGGAGGTGAGAACAAAAGAAACGATAAAACATCCGATGTCAAATAAGTCAACAATGAATCAGTAGCTTCAAATAGGCAGCATCTAAACAGCAGTGCCAAAACATCTCATACCCAACAAACCTATACTAAACACTTGGCCCAATCCATCTTCCTCTGAGTTATAATTCTCTAGAAATCACTCGCAGTGAAATCTTTCCCTGCAGGCATTAAACTACAAACGTTTAAACTAAATATCAAACCACATTGATCTCACAATTTTGGAACAACCGACAAGTCTATGAATTAATGTCCATAACTTACAAAAGCTATAATCAATGTCCATTTTCCTTGCAAGAAAAGAACAGTAGATTGCTCCAGTGTTTAAAATTTCCTGGCAGCTTTCTCTCTTGATTGTTGATATGCAACAAAGTTCATTTTATTTTTATGGAAAACTCTTCATGTAATGCAAAATATTTTGTCTAAGTGAAAGAGAAAATGGCTATGTATATATGTGTACATGTATGTGTGTGTGTGTGTGTGTTACATATATCAGCAGTTATGCTTTTGTACACAAGAGAAGTTTCTCATAAATTCTACACAGCATGTTCAAAATAACACTTTTAAAATCAGTAATATATATATATATGAATTCACTTAATGTAAACAAACTAAGAGACAATGTGTAGCAACCCATTAAATAATAAGTTAAAAGAAACATAATATATATAAGCACAAACAATTAAAAAATAAAAAACAGACACAGAAGATCACCAAATATTCATGAGTTATCAGCCAAACTTATAAATATAGATATATATGTTAATTCATCCGTTGGACTATTAATATATTGAATGTTTGTGTGAATATGTTTAGTATTATTGTTTATTTGAATACAAAATAAAAGGGGCATTTATTGATTATGTGTAATTATAAAAAAAGACACAATGTAGTTGTTACAACATATAAAGCCCTCATGGGATTCACACACACAGCATGAGAACAACAAAAATCTCACATAGATTTTGGCAGAACAGATACACACACACAGACATACATAAATAAAATAAACTTACTTGGTGTGCAAATGCAAGGTTGATGCCAAATTTGTAAGCATTTTCTTGTACAGTAATTCCATGTCCAGCAAGAAGTGTGACAGCCTGACAGCTATATCCAAGCAAATTACCATAAGAAAGGTAAGCTTGGTTGCGCCAGTCACTAAATGTAATTGTCTCTTTCAAAAGTCCATTACCATCAGAATCAATGAAACTGGTAAACTGGGACTCCATGATTTTTTTAATTGATTCTGATATAATTTCTACAACCTAACAACATAAATGATACACAATTACTGTAGAACTTCAAATATAATAAATGGATTTTTTTTCACCAAAATCTAATTGAAATTAAGTATGTGTATAATACATAGTATTAAGCTACAAACATTTCCCCATCACTTTTATTAAGAAATAACACAATAATAATTATTTCTTTTACTATAATAATAAATTTTATATGAAATGAAATATTGGTTTCAAATTTTGGCACAAGGCCAGCAGTTTTGCGGGAGAGGCTAAGTCGATTACATCGACCCCAATACTTGACTGGCGCTTATTTTATCAACTCCCAAAAGGATGAAAGGCAAAGTCAACCTTGGTGGAATTTGAACAAAAAACATAAAGATGGATGAAATGCCACTAAGCATTTTACTTGGTGTACTAACAATTCTGCCAGCTCGCTGCCTTATACAAAATGGAATATTAAAAACTGCTACATTGGATTATAAAAGACTATCTACTCTTATCATAGTGGAGGCGCAATGGCCCAGTGGTTAGGGCAGTAGACTCGCGGTCATAGGATCACAGTTTCGATTCCCAAACCGGGCGTTGTGAGTGTTTATTGAGCGAAAACACTTAAAAGCTCCACGAGGCTCCGGCAGGGGATGGTGGCGAACCCTGCTGTACTCTTTCACCACAACTTTCTCTCACTCTTACTTCCTGTTTCTGTTGTGCCTGTAATTCAAAGGGTCAGCTGTGTCACGCTGAATATCCCCGAGAACTACATTAGGGGTACACGTGTCTGTGGAGTGCTCAGCCACTTGCACGTTAATTTCACGAGCAGGCTGTTCCATTGATCGGATCAACTGGAACCCTCGACGTCGTAAGCGATGGAGTGCCAACACACTCTTATCATAGTTGTGTCACAATGAGTATAAGACATGGTGTTATAAGGTTTTTAAAATAATTTAATCCCAAAAAATCACGATAGGTATTATATATGGTAGGATATTAGAAAAAAACTTTTATGGGACACATTTCAAATGAGATATAAAAAAAACTCAAAACACTTGACTAAATGTTAAAATATCTCAAGTGTAATTCAATAGACTAGACCTCTCCACCCTTACAGATATCGCACTTATCATTAGAAATTCATATAGTTTTTCATTTAAGGACAGAAAATTATCAGAAATTGTATTATTTTATCAGCTGAAAGCACAGGACAAGAGACATTATATATCAATAACATATTTGGATTACAATTTTATATTTCTGATATGAGGAATTCATATTATGTATATTGTTTATATTAGTCAGACTGGTATCTTCTTGATTGTTGCTTTTTACGACATTTTGGCTGTTGCATACTCCAGCGTTCTTCAAGTGTCTTGTGTTGAACTCAGTTGTTGTATCAGAATTTCGAACTTAACTCTTTATTTGATTCATGGGGTTACACTGTTCTCATTCTGCTCTCAGTATTTCTTAAAATTTTTATTGCTTGCAGTACAGTTACTTAGAGGTTCTGAGTTCAATCCCAGCTGAAGTAAAAAACATGTCATGAAATGCAGAAAGCAGAATGAGAACAGTGTACCCGCCATGGATCAAATAAAAAGGTTAGGTTCGAAATTCCAATTCAACATCTAGGTTCAACACAACACGCCTGAAGAAGGATGGAACATACAACACTCAAAACATAGTGAAAGCAACACTCAAGATGAGGATATTACCAAATCTTTAAGCTAAAGATCAGTTCATACCTTATTTCAGCTTATATTGTAGATAAATGTAAAGGGACATTACTTCGCTATCTTATTCAACCTGATTGACATGTACTTTCAATTAATGGTTGAGTACTTAGTAATATGAAGGGCCTTCATTAAAAGAGTCAACAGGTCTGACAAGCTGAGTACTTGTTATGGAATTTTTGTGGGGTAACTACAAAGACGGTTTCATATTTTATGAGCACCATCTTGTTGCCAATAGCCAACTCTAAAAAAATAAAGGAAGAATAGACAGAAAGAGATAGACGAGAAAAGAATCAACCTCAATACTTAGCACTAAAGAATGTAAGACAACCTGGGCCTCAAAAGGATTTGATTTCAGGGTTTAGAGAGCCAGAACAAATTCAATTGCAAGACATTCTATTTGGAGCTTTAATGGTTGTACCAGTTTACCACATTGAAAGGGTAGAAACATTAAAATGGACAATATGAAGAGCAGTAGCTATTAGCAGAAGCACTTCTTTGCTCTAATGGTATAAAAACTACAAAATTCGTGATAACTACTTCACTCATATGCTAGCACAGGAACCAAAATGAGTGTAAAAAAAAAACAATAAAATATAAATAAAGACATGTATTTATAATAGAACATGTGGACTTACTTTTGTGTTGTTTAATTTAGCAAGTGCAGAACATGCAGAAGCCAAAAGAAAGTCACCACTCAAAATGGCCATTTTGTTACCAAAGTCTAAATTGCGTTTCTCACTTTTGTCAACTGTCTTCAGATTTAAAACTCCTTTATGAATAAGAGTAGCTGTATGAATCATTTCAGTTAACTCAGCAAGACAGCGCTGGCTGAAAACATAAAACATAAAATGATATTCAGTCATCAACATTGTAATCTTTTTTGCTATCATATTATTGTTGAAATACACCGTGTTTCAATTAATTTTGAAAATAATAAAGAGTTTATTTAATTAATTTAGTAATTTTTAAACTGGTGTTTGGAATATAAATTAACATAGAATTTTGATGGAAGATTTTAATCAAGATTATTTAAAAACAGAAATTTCGTATCATTGAACCAAAACAGTTTTTAGGCAACTCAGACTGGTTGCACCTCTTAAAAAAGGATAGCAGCCTCTAGGTGGCTGTTCAACCTGCTAAAAATGGTAGCCAAATCACCTTCAAATATCCTACTGTCTTCAAAAAATACATTAAGTAACATAATCTAAGGTATAATATGCCTGAAAAAATACAGGGATGGTTGTCAAAACAAATGACAACGGTAGACTTGATGATAAACCAGTAAAGTGCACATCTGACAATGTAATCCAAGATGTAAAAAAGAAATGGGATTTTCATCGCTGGAGGTCTGCTTGATCAGAGCTAAGACTAAACAACAAGTTAGTAATACAGTGAATTGCACTATTCAGAGCATTTTTTTTTCCCCAGTTATCAAATTATACTAAGGTTTCCAATATGCTATTTCTAAAAAAATATTTGTGAAAATATCTAAAACCGAAACAGATATTTAATACTTACTTAATTGTGAATAATACTTACTTTGGGTAAATTCCACCAACCCTGGTGTCATCAAGAGTGGAATTAGGACAAGAGCCAGCAGCTTTAGCAATTAGAAGAATAATAAGACCACATGTTTGTAGATTCTGCTTGCTATCATGCAGTAGACCTCTGAAGAAAAGAATATTCAATTGCATGAAAATACAACCAGCAGAGAAATTAAGAAATTTTAATTTCGTTTTGAATATTAAATTTAGATATCAACATCAAGTTTCTGAATTTGGGAAGAATATCATATAAATAAGTTTACAATAGTATATAAAATATTTAAGTATCAAAAAGAAATATCTTTGGATCTTTCTGAATTGATGGGCACCACTTTTCATTTATGTTTTATGTAGTGTTTTTGGTACCGAAACACTTTCAAACTTCGTATACTTGTATATTTTGTGTTATAGAACAGATAAAAAATTTTGTATTCTAAGTTATTTCATGTAAAAAATTGTCGTATTTCGGTAATTTCAACCAATCACTGACGTCTATTGAGGTGAAAACAATTACTGCTATGGAATATAAACAACATATTCTAGCGGTGTAATGGGATCTTTTCCCTTGAATAAAATTAGTGCTGTTGTTTGTCAACAACAACTATTGGCGGTACTGTTATTTATAACATCGTTCGTGCGTTTGTACTGGTTTTAGCTTTAGGGTTAGGGTTTTAGAGTTAGGGTTAGGATTAGGATTATTTTTGCCATAACCTAACTCATAACCCTAACCCTAACTCTAACTCTAAAACCCAAACCCTAACCCTAAAACCCTTACTAGGGAATAACGATCTTGACACCGGCAAAAATTATTGTTTACAAAAACAGCAGTAACTGTATTCAGCTGAATAGACATCAGTGATTGGTTGAAATTACAGAAATAAGACAACTTTAACATGAAATAACTTGCAATGTAGAAATTTTTGTTAAGAAGGCTAAGAGAAAAAGATGTTTTATATGACACATTCTACCAGTATCCCAAGTTTGAAAGTGTTTCATTAAGAAAACAAGTGGTGCCCGTCAATTCAGAAAGATTCAAATTTTTCACTGGATATTTAAAAATACAGGTCACTCGGATGGAGAGTCAGTAACTAGGTCATAATCTGTGACAAAAAAGCTTTGCTCTCTTCTTTCTTAATTTGTCTACCATGTGTACTTCAAAACGCTTCATTCTTGGATAGCTCTGGAGAAAAAACAAATGATGCAATGAATGGTTCCTCACAACTCTTCTCACAGTGCAACATAGCCAATTCAGAAAGAGAAGAATCAAATCTAACACTTGATCAGTATTTAACTATCAATCTCAATAGTTGACTAGCATTTAATTATCAATCTATCAACGCCAGAAAGATGAAAAATAAAATCGACCCCTTATGATATTTGAATTCAAAATGCAAAAAGCCAAAAACAAATATCACAAGGTATTCCATGGAACACTTTAACAATTCTGTTAATTTGCCACCTTGATTAATTACTATTGGGAACAAATGAATAAATGTACAAAATAAGTTGAAGCTAATATAAACACTGTGTTTTAAACACTATTGAATATAGCCCTGACATGTTGAAATTGTGCCAGTAGCAAGATTAAAATGAAAGGGTTACAATTAGAAACATGAAACCTGGTCCATTCAACACTTTCCTGTTTTCCTAACATTAATTTTAGTTAACAAGAGATGATGATCTTTCATTAGTGATAAACTGTTATTCAACCAAAGATTGAACCCATAAATTGTGATTGTTATGCAATAATTGTTGTATAATAATTATTTCTGGTTTAGGTACAGGGCCAGCAGTTTTATGGGAATATCATCAAACCCAAGTATTTGAATGGTAGATTATTTTATCAACCCTAGATGGATAAAAAGCAAAACTGATCCTGGCTGGATTTGAGCTAAGAGCATAAAGTACTGGTAGTAATCAAATGTATAATAATAAATTCCATGAAACAGATTGCTGATTTTACATTTAAATATAATTTACGAGTTCACAGGCAGGAGTGACTGAATTGAATTTTAAATCCTGTCAGTTTGATGCTATTTTTAGATATATCTAAACCCCTGGAACCTTTATTATTCATGCCAGAGTTTATAGATAGCTTTTCTGGTTTGTACCATATTTATTTGTGTATAACACATACTTTTTCTCTTTTTTTTTACTCTATGAAAAAACATATGATTCCTTCAATGCTGACTACATAAACTTCACATGTATTCAAATTTATTCTAGACTATGACACCTACAAGGACACTATAAACTGCCTCAATCCTTTAGCATTTAAACTGTCCATATCCAGTCAAAATATTCTGCTTGTTTTATGTTCAAACTGGCCAGACCCAGTCTCTCACAATGCCATTTTAGAAATAAACAACTGCACCATCAAAATCTTGAATCTATGAGATAATGCATAAATAATTCAAAACAATGTGAATAAATAAGCATTACATTTGACAGAGAAATCTGAATGCTAAAGGGTTAAAGATATTTACTATACATCAGTGATTAAATCAGTCATTCAATACAATATCTAGAGACTGCAACCTCAGCAAAACATCAGACTGAAACTTCTAAAAGCCCTGGTCTGGCCAAAAGCATTGTATGATGATAAAATATAAAATAAGGACCTAAGGGTAACAGACACCGAGCAACTAAGCACATTTGAGATGACATACAACAGGTAAACCTGTGGATCAGTTGAGTGACCTGCAAAATGAATGATTTAATCCTGAAGCAGATGGAAGTAGAATAAAAGTGAGTGATGATGGCCAGGCAGCAAAAACTGCAATATTTTGGCCATGTTATCAGAGTCCTGAACCTCTGTACCTACATCCTCAGGAGATGGATAACTAGAAAATGGGCTCACAGGCAACAGACATAAAGATAGAGCAACGACATCAAAGTCTAAACGGGGTAGACTATAGCAAAGTGTATGAGTGCAGCACAAGACTACAGTATGTGAGAAAGAGTGGTACCTATGTCTGAAATACCCAACCCTCAGCCATATAGATCAGCATAATCATTCATTCATTTTATAGTTTCAATACATTTTATTGATAAATTTTCCAAAAATTTCTTTTTTAAAACAATATAGGATAATGTAATCAGAGATGAGATGCTCATAGTTAAATTGCCTTTCATCAAAGACCTGCTTGATTGAAGATTAAAAAAAAAGGCTGGACTAGAACGTGTCAAGTATACAAGTAACCACACTGCATCTCTTACAGTCTGGTGTAATAGGAAGTATGGCCCTCAGCAGATGCATGTTATAGCTAGAATATATAAGTGGGTTGCATCTAATAGTTCAGTCAACCACCCATCTTCCACTCATCTGCTCACTCAGATTTGAGACTACACAACAAAAACGTGTGTACAAGGTGAGAGGAGTTATAGCATTTCCCTAGAATAAGATAAAACATTTAATAAAGAATATAGGGAATGAGAAACAGTAGCAAGATGAGAAGAAAGACTCGTACATTGGGTGGGCTAAGGTAGAGACAATGAAAAGCTTAGTTTCAAAGTTAGTATAAACAGAGAGAGTTAACAAACCGTTCGAAGCAGTGGTAAGGGATTACAGGACAACATAGGGAGATGTTCTTATTGTTGTTCTTTAGCCCCATGTTACCTCTGATCGAGTAGACCTATCATCAAAAGCATTCTAATTGTGACCAACCCGTCTTTTTTTCTATGTGCAAGGAACCTAGGACCACATTATCCAATATCATATTTTCTAAATAGTCGAGTATGATTTGAGGGAGATTTGGTCAATCTATAGTGGATTGATCAATCTATAGTAGGTTGATCAATCACATAGAAGGTTCATAATTACGAAAAAACAGAAGGCGGTATCATCGGCATAGGATGTATGTTATTAAATATAACAATGAGCATATCACTGATTCGCAGAATGGATTATGTAACCGATCCTTAGAGATCGGCAGAGTTTATAAGTGAGTCGGAAACATCCCCAACAAGGCACACTGCAAAAGAGTGACCTGGCAAAATTGGTATTATCAAACAAAAGCAAAGAAAAAGAAGAAACAGGTGGAACCCAGCGAACATCTTAGGACCAATGTCTTCGTGCTAGACACAACTAAAGGGTTTGTTGATAATGATAGTAGTTTTTTAGTTGCTTCTTCGTTATTAAACCACATTCCATAATAAAAGAATGTCAAAGTTTGAAGGGATTTTTTTTTCTTACACACTAAGATATTGCATGGGGGGGAAATGACAGTCTATTTTGAGGAGTGTCAAAAGACCAAAAAAAATTACATACTATGCCGATGAGGAAGCGAAGAAGCGTGGCTTTTGAACTTAGGACCAAGAAGAGCGTAACTAAATAATGAACTTTGTGTCTCTCCGAATAAAAACAAGCGCCGCAACGTGGGATATTTCACGCTTCGCATTATCTCACTGTATTTTTTGTTATTTCCATACAGTGGACATATTGAAGTTAACTTATGTGAATGTAGACCATCACCGGTTTCCGTGGATACCGGGTCTTGCTTAATTGATAAAATCCATTATACTCTCGTTTTTCACTAAATTAAATTAATGAGTAATTTTAAAACACTTTAGCAGCGAGACATTGTTTACCTTTATTTTACATGACAAGGAAAAGAGAGATAGAGTCGTAAAGAACACTAAGGAACGGTAAGACATTCTGAAAGAGAAACCTAAATAGATTATAGTTAACAGAGCTGATATAGAACTCACTTGGCTGTCTTTAACAACGGGTGACGAGTTCCGACTAATTTTCTCATCTGAAGGGCAACATTAGACAGTTCATCGCTCAGAAGGTACCTGAGACTTAAAAACGAGGTAGGGTATCCAACCACCTTTTCAGCTTCAGACACAGCTTTCTTCCAATCAGAATTGGAATTTGAACGCCAGGTAGAAATCATGCTATTCACCAGGATACTTCTACTTCTTTGAGCTGGACATAGTAATGTAAGGTGGTGCCATTTAGAAGGAATGACGGGCTTAAACTTAGAAACCAAACAGTTCATATTGTCAACAAGAAAAACACGTGTGGACTGGAAGGTCATCCGCTAATTAACACCCCTTAAGTCATAAACAAATTATAAACAATTCAATTTTTATTTGCTTCTGTAGTCAATGGAAAGCAAACGAAAGAAAATAAGAAAAATGGAAATATGGATTTTTATAAATTGTTTAAAATCGTTAATATGCACTAAAATTTATTCCAGGATTTTTTAAACGATAAAACATCAATCTTTGATAATACATTGACGATGTAAGAGGCCTAAATTCTCTAAAAGTGCAAGAGGATGTCTGTTTCCTTCTTAACCGAAGTAGTTGAGTGAGTGAATATATTTATGCACAGACTTAATACATCTGGAACCCTTTGGTTTCTTTTACGTTTATTTCCTGTTTACCTATCTGTACGTTTTATATTGTAGTAAATACTGTTGTGGTATCAAACTCAGGCCAGTACACAACGAACTGTGTCCGAAAATTGGTTTCGATTCCTGTTGAATTAAGTCTACGTTGTTGATGGTCTTGGGAAAAGTATGAACGTTGCAATAACCTGTTTAACCTTCTAAAATATAATTTCTTTGTGTTTTATTTTTTAAAAAGTCATATTCTTTAAATAATCCTAGTAGTTACTTGCGACGAGTAACTTATCCCATTGCATTTAAACAACTTTATCGGGTTTATTTTATTTTATTCTATTTGAAATTTTGCTATTGTTGCTTCGTTACTTGATAACTTGTGTGTGTCGAAAAACAAAACAACATCCACATAAAACAAAACATCTGTCACATCACCTAGTGATTATAATGACGATCGAAAATCGAAATTCATCACATGCCAGTGGAATTCTGATTTATGCATCCCATATATCCCCTCATAACGTAATTACATGAAATTTTCAGAAAATCTGTGTTCTACACATAAGAATTTATACGATTATGAAAATTTTGGTTGGTTAATATTTACATCTTGACCCGGAAATGAAAAGGCACTGTCATGCTATTAGCTGTCAGAAGTGAAAGTGCTCACTGCTAGTGAAGTATCTGTCTGTCTGCCTGCATGCCTGTTGCTGGCCTGTCGATTCTTTGGCTACTGACAGCTAATACCATGACTGGCCGGAGCGAGCTATATGTCTGTCTGTCTGTCTCTCTCTATCTATTACTCGAAAGTTCGCGCGTCCGAGCTAGCTAGTCGTGAGTGGTCGATCCTATTATTTTTAAACTTCAAACTTCATTTGTTTTCTATTTTGATAAATTCTCTCTGTTGAAAATTATATTTTTATATTTTAAATAATTTGCAATTTCAGGAAATATGTTTTTATATTAAATTTGTGTTTTCCACTCACGACTAGCTAGCGCTGACGCGCGAACTTTCGAGTAATAGATAGATAGATAGAGAGAGAGAGACAGACAGACAGACATATAGCTCGCTCCGGCCAGTCATGGTATTAGCTGTCAGTAGCCAAAGAATCGACAGGCCAGCAACAGGCATGCAGGCAGACAGGCAGACAGACAGATACTTCACTAGCAGTGAGCACTTTCACTTCTGACAGCTAATAGCATGACAGTGCCAGTGAAAATCCCACCCACCCACCCAAAAAAATACTGGAATGGATGTAAAACAATATGTAGGAAACGAATATGAAAAAAAAATGCGCGCAAAGCAACGAGAGGGTGCGGAGAGGACTTCCGAAAATTCACAAGATCCGAGCTTTTCCCTCATAACTTTTAAGAAATGGGGTTTTTTTCAATGAAATTGTATAGAAATACTTTTCAAACGGCATACATTACGATTATAAAGAAATTTGTGGGGAAAATCTTTTCCAAGTGGGTGGGGCGAGGACTTCGGAAAATTCACAAAATATATATGTGTGTGTGCGTGTGTTTGTGTCTATATGCCCCCACCACCACTTGACAACCAGTGTTGGTGTATTTGCATCCCTGTAACTTAGCAGTTCAGCAAAAGGGGCTAATAGAATAAGTACCAGACTTTACAAAACGTAAGTACAGGGGTCAATTCACTTGACTAAAATTCCTGAAGGTGGTACCCCAACATGGCCACAGTCTAATGACTGAAACTTGTAAAAGATAAAAGATAAGGGTTATATGGGTTGCTTGAACAAGAATTCTGTCCAAATGTCTCCTAGCATAGTCATTTTTGTGGTGGAAGGAAAACCGAAACTGGGAGAGACGATGTCATGTAAGCAAGTAAGAAGAAAAGATTCCCCCTTTTTCATGCTATCTGCAACAGAGGAAAGACATGGCAATAGAGAGGTCATGACAACACGTGCTAAGAATTGAACAATCTACCGGCAGTACCCTATTGCAAGTCAAAGTAAGAGCGACTTTACATGCCTTCAAACCACAAGCTATTTTGGTATGTTGTTACCAGCTGTGAGGATACGTCCAAGAAGTGGATTTTTTATATTTTTCTGTTGCTCTTGTTCTTCATTTTTCTTTTTTGCAATAGCCACAAAAATCAGAATCGGTAGTGATGTGTTGAGACCATTCACTGGGGAAGGCAATGTGATGGCCTGGATAAAGAAGGTGAGACTCATGGCGAAGCTGCAGGGAATAGATGTGGTTAGCCTTATGCCTTTGTACTTAGAAGGCAGTGTACTCAATCTCTATCTGGAGATGAATGAGGCAGATCAAGAGAAAGCAGAAAAAATTGAAGAGCGGCTTAAGGACGCTTTTAAAGCTTACAGCAAGCTCATGAGAGTGAGATGGACTGGGAAGCAGAAAGATGATTGCAAGAGCAAGATTAGGAGGTTAGTGACCTAAGCAGGATTTACTGGGACAGCGATGGAGCAGATGGTGAAGCTAGCTTTTGTGACCGGTTTCCCCAGCCATACATCTGGGCATCAAAACAATCTCAGTAGGAGAGATGATCAACAAATCATGGGTGTTGTTGCAAAGCGACACTCGTGACATAGCAGCAACAGTGACAGCAGTTACAAATGGGACGACGAGACAGGCAGCAAACAACAACAGCAAGAGTCTGGCAAGGTAAACGGACAGGGGACCATATACTTCAGATGTCGAGGACCATACATGGTCAGGGAATGCACAGAACTGAAGGCCAATGGTGGTGTATTTCTGATGCAGCCACGACCGATTGAAGGCACACCACCATACATTGCCTGTAGTGAGGCTTATGGTGGGGGCAAGAGAAGCACAAGCCCTCATGGATATGAGTTGCACAACAACCCCGGTGACCACAAGAATGGTCGAGATCTAGAGAGGAAACACCAGACTCAGAGCGGTAGATGGTAGGGAGGTTAAATGTAGGGGTGTAAGAAGTTATAGAATCATCCAGGAACGTTAGCGTTCCTGGATGATTCTATAACTTCTTAAATTGCAGAAGAATTTGGCGGTCAGGCGGTTTAGCTTAAATGGTAAAGCATTCTAACCGGATATTAGAGAGATGTGAGTTTGATCCTCGTGGCTGGCTGCCGACAAATTTTTCTGCTTTTAAAAAAAGAAAAGGATCTGTTCAGTATCTATGCGTTGAATAAAATTTATCTTTCTACTCGTTCATATATATATATATATAATAAAGAGAATAAAGAGAATGAATGGGAGAAAGAGAGCCTGCCGTATATCGACCCAACAGAGGGACCAGCTATCCGAGTTGACAGTACCAGGGTAGATAAAGCAATTAAGAGTATGAAGACAGGGAAAGCCCCCGGCCCATCAGGAATCACTGCAGAGATGCTCAAAATATCTGGCAGTGTTGGCTACAGCCTAGTCACCCGTATTACGAACCAGGTGATACACAAAGGAGTCATACCCAATGACTGGTGTAGCAGCACCATAGTAAACTGCTACAAAGGTAAAGGTGACGCTTTAGATACTAATAATTACAGAGGCATCAAGCTGTTAGATCAGGTTATGAAAGTTACGGAGAGGGTCATAGCCCAACTAATTAGGGAGCGAATCAATTTAGATGAGATGCAGTTTGGGTTCGTGCCAGGTAAAAGCACCACTGATGCCATATTTCTAGTGAGACAGCTGCAGGAGAAATATCTAGCCAAGGATAAACCTCTGTACCTGGCCTTCGTTGACATGGAGAAAGCCTTTGACAGGGTCCCCCGATCCCTTATCTGGTGGTCAATGAGGAAACTTGGGATAGAAGAATGGTTAGTAAGAGCTGTGCGAGCCATGTACAGAGATGCTGTCAGTAAGGTGAGGGTTGGAAATGAGTACAGTCATGAATTCCGGGTAGAGGTAGGGGTCCACCAAGGTTCCGTCCTCAGCCCCCTCTTATTTATCATAGTCCTCCAAGCGATCACAGAGGAATTCAAGACAAGTTGCCCCTGGGAGCTCCTCTATGCTGATGACCTTGCACTAATTGCGCAGTCACTATCAGAACTAGAGGAGAAGTTTAAGGTGTGGAAGCAAGGACTAGAATCGAAGAGCCTTAGAGTCAACCTAGCAAAAACCAAAATCCCAATAAGTAGGAAGGTAGATAAAACACAAACCCCTTCAGGTAGATGGCCCTGCTCAGTATGCAGTAAAGGAGTAGGTAGTAACTCTATAAGATGTACCCGGTGCAAGCTATGGACACATAAGAGGTGCAGCAATATCAAAGGCAGATTAACTACGAAGTTAGTTTTTGTATGTGGCAGATGTTCAGGTGCAATAAACACTGTAAACAAACAGGAAACAACTTCTATCTCATTCCAGGGAGAAAAACTAGAGGAAGTCGATAGCTTCCGCTATCTGGGTGACCAAGTTAGTAGTGGGGGTGGGTGCACTGAAAGTGTAACTGCTAGAATAAGAATAGCCTGGGCCAAGTTTAGAGAGCTCTTACCTCTGCTGGCGACAAAGGGACTCTCACTCAGAGTAAAAGGCAGATTGTATGACGCATGTGTACGAACAGCCATGCTACATGGCAGTGAAACATGGGCTGTGACTGCTGAGGACATGCGTAAGCTCGCAAGGAATGAAGCCAGTATGCTCCGCTGGATGTGTAATGTAAATGTGCATACCCATCAGAGTGTAAGTATCTTGAGAGAAAAGCTGAACATAAGAAGCATCAGTTGTGGTGTGCAAGAGAGACGATTGCGCTGGTTTGGACATGTGGTGAGAATGAATGAGGATAGCTGCGTGAAAAAGTGCCACTCCCTAACAGTTGAGGGAACCCGTGGAAGAGGTAGGCCCAGGAAGACCTGGGCTGAGGTGGTGAGGCAAGACCTTCGAACATTGGGCCTCACCGAGGCGATGACTACTGACCGAGCCCTTTGGAAATGTGCTGTGCGTGAGAATACCCGGCAAGCCAAGTGAGATCGTTGCCAGGGCCCCTGGACTGGCTCTTGTGCAGGTGGCACATAAGATGTACCATCCTGAGCGTGACCGTTGCCAGTACCGCCTGACTGGCCTTGTAGGGTTTTCGAGCGAGATCGTTGCCAGTGCCCCTGGACTGGCTCTTGTGCGGGTGGCACATAAAAGACATCATTTCGAGCGTGGCCGTTTTCGTGCGGGTGACACGTAAAAGCACCCACTACACTCTGAGTGGTTGGCGTTAGGAAGGGCATCCAGCTGTAGAAACTCTGCCAAATTAGATTGGAGCCTGGTGTTGCCATCCGGTTTCACCAGTCCTCAGTCAAATCGTCCAACCCATGCTAGCATGGAAAGCGGACGTTAAACGATGATGATGATGATGATGATACACAAACACACACACATACATATATACACACACACACACGTGTGTGTCTATTTCTCTCTATTAAAATAGTCATACCTTAGGTAACAGATAAATTATTTCACAAGACTGAATTTCTAAAATATTTTTTCAGAAGCAAAACTAATCTTCAGTTATCCTGATTCACAAAATTAACTACGAGTTGTGTTTCAGATTAACAACTTGACAATGCCGACTGAACGGAATTTTTTTCATTTTTACCATATTTACACTGTTGATAAAAATGCTATTTTAGTGTTATTTTATTTTCCTTCAAATTTAATCAATTTACTTTAGTTCTTTAATGGTGTTATATTTATTGTATAATTCTTTCTACTATCGGCGCAGGGTCCGAAATTTGGTGGGGAAGTGCATATCGATTTCATCTACTACTGTACTCAACAGGTACTTATTTTATCGACCCTGAAAGCATGAAAAAGAAAGTAAATCCTGGCAGAATTTAAGCTAAAATAATAGGTCGCTAAACATTTGCACATTAGTCATTGTTATGTGATAAGATTGCATGCTTACATGTGGTCGCAACTATTTAAGGTGATTACTAGGTTGATGCAAAACAGTTTTATGTGTACCGTTTGGATAACGTTGGTGAACTTAATGACCATCCAATGTTTTGAAATTACTGTTGTGGCTCTGAAAGTCTTCTAAAAGAATGTTTCTTCTATTTAGTAAGGTTCAGAGTTACGTCCCTTGGATCAGTTTTCGTGAAGAATATTTGGAGGCGAAACTAAGTCAAGTATGAACATAAACAACACTATTTTTGCTCATTTTGATATTTTCTTCTTTTCACTGTATTATAGCCAAATATAACAACAGGATATATTATGTGGTCAGCTTTTTTAAAGCTGGCTGCTTTACTATTAATTTACTTGGATACGAGACAAGGAAATAAGATTGATATAAACAGAGTTATGTACCTTACTCAACTACACACGAAAAGCATTCAAGAAAAATCTTTATATAGTTAAACTGGTAAAGGTGGTAGCGAAATCTCACTCAAATAACATCCTACCGTTTTATAAATGAACTTATTGTATAATGTAGTCTTTGAGTCAATATTCTTGAGGAAAGGAAATGTGGTCATTTTGACTATACTTCTGCCCAGTCAGTGCTAACTAGAAGTTAAGAAATAACACAGCCATAGCTCAATGGCTGTAATAATAGTTTAGCCCTCAAATTCTCATATTGGCAAATATTCACAATAAAATATATTAGTGAAGTGCTTTTTTCTCTTTTCTATAATTCAAAAGACAAAAAGTTTTCATTTGTATAATTCTATTTTCCTTCACCATAGTATTGAACAAGTTGAAAATCATTTTGATTTTATTACCCATGGCAATTTGTTGACCATTTTATCAATCTTAACAGACCCCTTCCCTTCTCCTATAGCCCTTTCCCAGTATGAGAAACAGTGGTTTGTCTCCATATAGCTTCTTCAAAAACATGTTCTCTTAACATATGTAATGCAGTGTGATCATTGCATTATGCAGTAATAAAATCAATGACTCTAATCATTTGGGATTAGAATTATTAAAGCAGTGGATAAAAAGATCTTTATTTTTAGTAATGGTTTTTTTACATTCTGTGTTCAAATTCTGTTGAGGTCAAACTTACATTTCATTCTCTCAATGAAATCAGTCTAATAGTACACAGATCAATTTAATACCCACAATCAAGCATTCTAGACATAAATGGAATTATATAAAAAACAGACACATTTCTTTTGAAAAAGTTCATGAAAATGGTTCCTGTTAAATATAGAAATTATTTTTAAAAATCAAGAGCCACCAAATCTTACCAATGTTTATTGATGCTTTGTTTCTCATTGAGTGACTATTGTCAATATAGAAGGTCTCAAATACTACATGCAAAAAAAAATCTTTAAATTTCACACAATTCCTTGGGATTTTTGTTTGTAAATACTGTTTCCAAACATAATCCTACATTTTCTGCAGTAATGCTAACCCATTTCTTTCATTTACACAAAAACTTCGTCTGTGGTATCTTCAGTTGCAAAAAAGGTTTCTAGAACATTGGTCTTGTCATAATAAAAGACATACTTAGATCACAGATGACTATGATTACTTATAAGACAACCTTTTCAGCACAAGTATAAAAATAAACATACAAGGCTCTCAGGATGAGAATGAAAACAACTTTGCATACCACTTAATTTAAGATCCCTTCCTGATCACAGAAAGATTTAGCAAAGTTCACTTGGTACTTTTCATTGGGTAGTGCTAAAGACTGTCAAAGATTACCTGCAGAAAGAATATCTCATCAAAGGCTCATCAAAAAATCGTAAAATAGATTAGATATGTAGGCAACACCCAAAGAGGTTGCTGTCTAACCAGCTGAAAAGTTCATAGGTTGACCAAGGTATTTTTATGGAATGTGACAAAATGAAATTTATTTTTCAACATAGTCCTATTTGCAGTCCACACACTTCTTCCATTGGTGATGCAATGCTTGAATCACATTGGTGAAGAAGCTTTCGCTCTGTTGGTCAAAAAAGTCATCGAGCAGATATGACATTGTCATCACGGCAATACTGGTTCCCAGCCAAGTGTTTTTACATGTTGGGAAACAGATGATAGTCAGATGAGGTCAAATCAGGAGAATAAGGAAGGTGATCAATCACTTCAAAGCCACAGCCATGCACAGCAGCCATTGAAAGCAAGAACTTGTGTGCTACAGCTTTGTCCTGGGGAAACAAGAAACCTTTCGTAAGTATTCATGGGCACTTGGTCTTGATAGTCTTTCATAACTCCCTCAGCAAGTTGACATAGTACTCTCTATTGATGGTGTGGCCCTTTTGAAGATAGTCAATAAGCACAATACCTTTTGCATCCCAAAAAACTGAGACCATCACCTTCCCTGCAGATGAAATAACCTTAGTCTTCTTTGGAGCAGGTGAGGAGGGGTGTTTCCACTGCATGGATTGTCTCTTTGTCTCTGGCTCAAAGTGATGAAGTGTTCAAGGAAACCAGCTGGATCTGCCTCAAACAATTTCAGATATTCCCATGATGTGATCAGCCTAGTGTACTTTTGATCAAGTGTCAGAAAACATGGCACCCACTGAGCAGAAACCTTCATCATACCAAGTTCATTGAGCAGAATATTCTCAACTCTCTCATGGAATGTGCTAATAGCATTGATTATATGATTTATAGTCAATAAATGTTTTCTTCGTTGGTGACAGTTGCAGGACATTCAGACCTTGGGTCATCTTCAAGACACTCCATTTTCTTCCTAAATTCAGCTGCCCACTTTTGCACTGTGGATAAAGCTGGAGTGTCATCCTTTAATGTAGCAACCATGTCAGCATGAATGTCCTTGGGGGCTAGACCCTTTTTCTGCAGGTACTTAATAACACCACAATGTTGAATTATTTCCATTTTCAAGGGAAGTCACTACTAGTTACTTTTGAAGTGTTATTTGAACAGTCAAATGTCAGTTTACTTGGACAGAAACAATACAGTTATTAATAAGAAGTGTTGAACTTAATGCATGCAAGATTTCACAGCTCTAACATTACTCCTTCAGAGTCAGCCAATGAACTTTTCAGCCCACCTTCATATCATTCCAAATCCTGTTCTCCAGTAAGTGCAGTATTTATCTGAACTCATTGACTTCCAGCTAAAGTACTCACAGCAATTGATGTAGTAGTTAGATGCTACTTCTAAGCTTTGATTTCCTCTCACTACTAAGAAGCTTCTACACGGTCACTCAGGCAGCTTAATCTTCTTCAAAACACCAGCTTAACTAAAGATGAATTCATTGGCCAATGTAATCTCTGACACATAAAAAGATAGGATGGATGGTCAGAGTTGGAACGTTTTTGATTACAAGTCTGCTTGATTAGAGCTAGCCTAAAGCTAAACATCAGCAACTACAATGCCAAAGCTTTTTCTTTTTTTAATGAGAAACAACTAAACATATCTCCTTTATCGACTCCATAATCTGAGGATTTAAATCAACATTCCACGAACCATCTTCTGCTCACACAAAAACCATATATTATAGCTGGCCGCCAACACTTTTTCTGCAAAATAGGGGTAGCTTATCCTGTTCGGGCTATATTATTAGCATTATCCTGCATTTGAGAATTTTAAAATCACTTCTTTAACTTTCTACGACATCTCAACGGTTCTAAAAGCAAACTTTGTTTGTTTGTTTACGTTTATCATAATTTGAATTTAACATATATTATTTCCTTTCTGCGTCATAAATTTCTGAATCTCAGTCTCTCTTCTCTCCAAAGTATATACACTATTATTTCTGAGAGATGTGCATATATATATGGAGTCACTAATTATCTTTCTCATCAAAATGTTTGCAATAAAGACTACTGAAAATCTGTTATCCATATTTCTTCAAATTTGTCTGCTATTTCTGTCACCCTCCCGCTATCAATAATTGTTCAATTATCTCTTGTCTGACATACAAAATATCTACCTCTCTGAAGTCATCATTCTAGGTGACATCAATGTACACAACTTTACCCAGTTCTCTTCTCTCACTTCCCTTATAATGCAAGCACAAAGATCAACTCATTTGTTACCTTTAACTGTCTGAACCAATTAATCTCCTTACCTTTTTGAACCCCTGACAAATATACTAACTATCCAAACATTTTTGACTTCTGTCCAACCTCAAAACCCAAACTTTACCTCATCATTGAAACAACCCCAGTTGTCTTGATGCAAAACAATGTTTATTAATTGTTTATTTTTATTCATCCAATAAAATGACACAGTTCTATCATGTGATGTTTTCCTACTCCCACAGCATTTATCTTTTAGCTGATGCCTATTCATCCAATCATGTGGCACTTTATTTGACTCTATCAGGTGATATTTTCTTTACATTGACTCATTTGATGGATTTATTCATTTTCACCGTGAAGCACTTGTTTATAGTACAGTCTTATTCACAGAAAATTGGAATTACAGTTTACCATTTTACATTTCATTCTGGAATTATTGCAATATTTTTTGTTCATTAATAAAATCATTATCTGAGCACAATATCATTATTCATTCCTACATTATAACAATCATTACTGTTCCTTCTCCAATATAATCATCAGATTATTACTTAATTGAGGATTCTCAAGCCACATCAACCAACCATACAATATCTTCTGTTCATTAAACCTTTAATTTAAATCTGCTAAGAAAATATGGTTCACCTTTGACCCATCTAAATTGATCAAATGAGTCACTAATACTATATACTCTTGTGTCTCTTAATATCACCTCACACAAAACCCTAGTTGTACAGGTAAAGAACACTGTCTACATTACCTACAACTGTGCTGCATCAGGAAAGCAAAAATACCATCCAAATTACAGTCAAATTTTTTGGTCTCTTAAATATTTCTTTGAAAACTTTTCAGAATTCTTCTACCTACTTCTGAACCAAAATGGCTCAGAAAGACACTTCATTTTTTTGTCTGATTTAACATACTCTGCACATGCAACAAACCACTTCCTAATGAGGGAGCCTTATTGTGGTCACTTGACCTGCTAAGAAGAGTAATCCTCAAATCACACACTCCCATCTTAGAAAAAGAAGGATACACTGGTCAGTGTCCTCTTAAATATACAAAAAAGATGGAATGATCATGATTAGATCTGTTCAAGCAAGGCTCATTTAGAGTTAAACAGCAACAACAACAAGCATTTCACAAACCCACTTCCTTCTCTCATTCATTTTTTATTGGGTGGTACTGAAACTGAACTTTTGTATATCAACACAAGTCTTGTATAAGTTATTAAAATATCAAGTTGAATCTGAGAATAATAAATTTTCTCAAAGAGAATAAGCTTTTAATGTTACAATTTGCTCTTTTACAGCTTTCAGTCACTGGAATGTGGCCATGCTGAGTCACCACCTTCAAGAGTTTTAGTTGATTTTATCAAGTTCAGTACTTATTTCAGTCAGGCACTTATTTTATAGATCTTTTATTTATAAAATGACTAAGTTCACTTTTGCCATAAAGAGGCATACTGTTTTATACCATTATATACTAAAATATGCAGACATACATGCACACACAAACCCTAACACACATACACATGTGTGTGTGTGTGTGTGTGTGATGGGCTTCTGCACAGTTTCCAACAACCAAATTTCATTCCCAAAGAAGCCTAAAATGTCCCAGCTAATTAATGCTACATATTTCAAGAAATGAGGCATAAAAATTGTACACAGAAATAACAAGCTTAAGATAAATCATAAGCCACTTCAAGCTTTTCAGGAGCACCAAAATCAGCAAAAAATGAAAAATTGCTGAAATTTTGATTTGTCAAAGGTAAATTGAGAAGCCAAAAATGTTCCAGCTAATCAATGCTATGTATTTCTAGAAACATTATGTAAAAATGAACACAAAGAAGTAACATATAAACCTATAACTTCAACACAATTTTATCTCCTAAAAACAGACTAAACTGAAAAATTGCTTGATTTGGCATATTCAGCTTCTCATAAAGTCATCTGTGACATTTGGAATGAGCTAACTACAGAGAAATGTTGAAATGTAACATCTTCACTTAGCATAAAATTGATTTGCTTGGCAGACAGGGCTCCCAATAATGGACAGAAACCTTTAGAATCAGGAAGTGACAATTTAGGAAAGGAGAGATTGCTAATCTCGTACTTGTCTGCATTACAAATCATTAGTATGAAGAAGATCATCTAACACTTACTTGACTTTACATTCAAAGTATATAAATAAAGTTTGTAAGTATACACTGCCTATTATCAAGAACTTATTAGGTGATTTTAACCCCTTAGCATTCAGATTACTTTGTCAAATGTAATACCCATCTACTCACATTGTTTTGAATTAATCATGCATTATCGTGTAGCTTTGAGGTTTTGATGATATGATTGCTTAGTATAAGAATGATATTGTAGGATAGGCGTGAGAGGCTGGATCTGGTCAGTTTGAACATAAACCAGGAAGAATATTTGAGCTGGATATGGCTGGTCTAAATGCTAAAGGGTTAAGATTTTAAAAGACATCCAGTGTGGGTTAAAATTGAAAGAAATGGTCATTTTAAAATGTTAGAAATATTGCTAGCATTAGGATGATGGGTTGGTAGAATCATTAGAGTATAAGACAAACTGTTTTGTAGTATATGTTCCTGCTTAATATGATCTGGGGAGTTCACATCCCACAAAGATCAACTTTGTCTTTTGCTGTAGAGTTGACAGAGTACTAGAGAATGATATAATTGACTTCCCTTTCTACAAATTTCTGCGCTTGTGCCTATATTAGAAACAATTATTATAATTATTACCATTCCACTGAATAAGGCAGCAAGTTGGCAGAATCATCAACATGCTGGGCAAAATGCTTAGCAGTATTTTATCTGACTAAGTTCGAGTTCAAATTCTGCCAAAGTTGAATTTACTTTTCTTCCTTTTCGGGGTGATAAAATAAGTACTTGTTGAGCACTAGGGTTGATGTAATCAACTTACCCACTTCCTCCAAAAGTGTTGGCCTTATACCAAAAATTTGAAACCATTATCATTCCACTGAGATTGACATTATCTTTTATCCATTTTGGTCAATAAAATAAGTATCACTCAAGCACTGGGGGTCAATGCAATTGACTAGTCCCTTCCCTGCAAAATCTCATGTCTTGTGCCTATAGTAGAAAGAGTTATTATTAGGTGGGGAGCTGACAGAATCGTTAGCACACGGGGCAAAATACTTAGCAGCATTCTGTCCGTCTTCACTCTCAGTTCAGATTCCACCAAGGTTAACTTTGCCTTTCATCCATTCAGGGTTGATAAATTAAGTACCAGTTGAACACTGGAGTCGATGTGATCGACTATCCCCCTCCCCTCAAATTTTAGGCCTTGAGTCTATAGTAGAAAGGATTATTATTATCATTATTATTATTATTATTCAGTAGTTTTATTTTATAACATGCTTTCACTTCACTACCGAGTGCAGCTCTGTGTGCCTTGGGTATGTGCTGTGGTTTGCTGTGATGCTATTATTATTATTATTATTATTATTATTATTATTATTATTATTATTATCATTATTATAAAATAAGTACCAGTTTGAGCACTGGGGGTCAACATCATTGGCTAGCTCTCTATCCCCAAATTCCAGGCCTTGCACCTATAGTAGAAAGAATTATTACATTATGTTCTAAAGCAACAAGCTGGCAGAATTATTAACATACTGAACAAAATGCTTAGTAACATTTCTTCTAGCTTTCCGTTATAAATTCAAATGCTGCCAAATTTGACTTTGTCTTTCATCCTTTCAGGGTCAATAAAATAAGTACCAGTTGAACATTGGTGTCAATGTAATGACCTAACCCACTCTCCTTTAAAACTGCTGGCCTTATGCCAAAATATGATACCATTATTATTTTTGTTCACATCCTCAGTGAAAATGTTGAAAATGCTATTTCTTTCAATAATGTTTCTGACAGAAAGTGATTCTCTTAGAATATAAGCAGTTCTATTTTGGTAAAATGTATTTGTATGGTAGAGTGGGAGATTTTTTGGAACTGAGCCAAGTGTTCTGATTATTATTGGAACCACAGTTATCTATCTTCTCATTTTTAAGTTCCAAGTATTTGATCAATTTTTACAAATTCTTTACAAGGAATATTTGCATGTGAGTGTATAAACGTATAATCTTCTGTTTGTATATATGTATATATATCTGTTAATGTGTGTACAAATACGTGTGTGCATGTGAATGTATATGTATGCATGGATGTATGCACATACGCATGCATGTATGTGTGTATACACACACACACATCTCCATTATGGTTCTTTGACAGCTATATACATATATATATATATATATATATATAGAAATATATATATATATAACACAAGCAAATGTCATCATCGTTAGCACCAGTATTGTTTTAAAGTCCACACTTCCATGCTTGAATGGATCAAACAAAATTTAGTGAGGCAGATTTTCTACACCTAGATGCCCTTTTTATTAGCCCTCACCTGTTTCCAAGATATGTTTTTACAGAATATTGGACATAATTGACACCGCTTGTATGACAGTGACATTCATTTACAACAATGTCAAGACAAGGAAACACAAGCACACACACACTCACATGCATATATGATGGGCTTCTTTCAGTTTCCAACTACCAAATCCACTCCTAAGCTTTTGGTCAGCTTGAGGCCATAGTAGGGACAAAAGTGCGACATACTAGGACTGAACCCAAAAGCATATGGTCAGGAAGCAACCTTCTTAACCACACATCCATGCTTGCACACACACACACACACACACACACACACACTACTTGTTTTTTATATGTACAACCTTCTTCTTGCTATTTTCTCAATGTTCCAGTTCAGAAGCAAACTAAACAACTAATTTCTACCCAAACTGATCAAAACTACTTCCTTATCACCAACTTCAAAATAAAAAAAACATTGTTATGATGGTTTCATGAATCATGCAATTGTGGTTAAATACAATCTTGTATAACTAACTTTATAATGCTTTCAAATTTTGCACAAGGCCAGTAATTTCAAGGAAGGGAGTAAGTCGATTACATCAACCTCAGTGCTTAACTAGTACATATTTTGTCAACCCCAAAAGGATAAAAGGCAAAGTTGACCTTGGTGGTGTTTGCACTCAGAACATAAAGATGGATGAAATACTGCCAAGCATTTTGCTTGGCATGCTAATGACTCTGCCTTGTATAACTAACATGATAATAAAATTCTATGTACAGTCGTTAAGCCTATAACACTGTTTGATTATTCTTGTTGAAGAATGAGTCAGAAGATTAAAAATTGTGTGATTGAAGTTGGATGTTCTAGAACTCTTACCATCTCTAGAACTTCTCTCATGACACATGTATTTATTTTTCAGATTTCAGATATTTTTTTATTGTTTTATTGTTGTCAATTTTTTAATCATAATTTTATAATGCACAAGACTCTTGACAATTTCAAAGAGAGAAAAGGAAGAAATGTTACCAATCCTATCTTATTGTGTTATTGAAAGCTTTCTTGATCCAAAATATCTATGTCTTTTATGAAATTGTATTCTTTTGAACGAAGCTTTCAGTTTTCCAAGTCTTCGTAATCATTTGAAAAGAAAGCATTCAGACAAATCAAATAAAACCATTGACTATTTTGAAAAAAAAAAAAATGGAAAACTAATTTTAAGCAGCAACCTAATTTACACATTTTGTAAAAAAATATACTGAATTAGATATGACCAATGTTACATCATTGGAAATTTCTAAAGCTGCAACAAAAATTGGTTGTAGTCATACTATTACTGAAAAGAGTTATGAAACAAAATTTTTAAAAATGTTATTTTAAATGTTATATATCAGATATTTTAAAAAGTTAATCATTAAGCAACACTTCAATTTGAAAATGAATTGAGGAAATACCTGAATATTGAAGAACTAATTGGAACCATTATCATCTTCATCCTCCTTTTAACATCTACTTTTTCATGCTTGCATGGGTCAGATGGAGTTTACTGAAAGTGATTTTCTGCAGCTCGATGCACTTCCTGTCACCAACCCCCATCTATTTCCAAGCAAGGTAATATTTCTCACACAACACTACTTATGTGACAGTGGTAATTATTTTCCAACTATCAAGCAATGTTAAGACAAGGAGATACAACATACACGCAGACACATACATACACTAGCGTAGCTAGTTGGGGGTAGTAGGGCGGTCCACCCCAGGTGGCACTTTTAAAGGGGCACCACTTTTGGGTCTGCTGTAGGTAATATGCGTTTTTTGTGGGGTCGGGGGGCAGCATACAGAAGGGCTAGCCCAGACGGCACACACTCTAGCTATACTAAAGCATACATGTCTTAATAATACTAAAACTCTAGAGACGTTTGTGTGTAACCAAAATATCTCAGAAATAGTATATTTTATCTTAATTTTTTTGCATATTTATTTTCAGCAGTGCAATACAAAATTTTGTGATATTTGGACCTCCATTTATTAATAAAAAACGATTAAACACAATTTTTGTTTGTTATTTCTTGATGGAAAAAAACATGGCTTCTGTGACATCAACACACATACACACACATATAATGAATGTCATGGCATGTCAATCAACACAAACACACGTCCACTATCATCATCATCATCATCGTCGTCGTTTAACGTCCGCTTTCCATGCTAGCATGGGTTGGATGATTTGACTGAGGACTGGTGAAACCAGATGGCTACACCAGGCTCCAATCTGATTTGGCAGAGTTTCTACAGCTGGATGCCCTTCCTAACGCCAACCACTCCGAGAGTGTAGTAGGTGCTTTTACGTACCACCGGCACGAAGGCCAGTCAGGCGGTACTGGCAATGGCCACGCTCAAAATGGTGTATTTTACGTGCCACCTGCACAGGAACCAGTTCGGCGGCACTGGCAGCGATCTCGCTCGACTGTGACATATATACACATATAGTCATCGCACTCTCTAAGAAAAAAAACATTGACTTTTTGACGTACGCAATATTTTTATCATTTAGAAATATTTTTAACTGAATGTGATTTCAAAAATGCAAGTTGTTTGTACAGTAAGTATTTATATTTTAGCTTTTTTTAAACAGTTCGTTAATTTCCTTTAAAAAAATTAATTTATTTACTTTTGTTTTAAAGTGAAAGAGAAGAAAAAGTGAAAGATGTATGTATGTGTATATGAAATGGACGTGTGTGTGTGAAAGGGAGAGAGAGAGAGTGAGTGAAGGGGCATGTTATCATGTATGTGTAAGTCACACACTCTCTCTCTCTCTCTCTCTCTCTCACACACACACACACACACACATCCATTTAATATACATGTTCATACATCTTCAACTTTAAAACAAAAGTAAATAAATACAAATTTTTTACAGAAATTAACAAACAAAACCAGCTAATCCGGATGACAGTTCTGAGAGTCAAAGTGAAAGATCGTCCCATGGGAATACCATTACAAAACTTTTTTGGAGTGCATTCAATGTATCTCAGCTCCAAAGATTTGGCTGCTATTTCTAGCACGCCCTGCTACTACATAACAGCTATTTGCAATAAATGACCCAAAACACTTGTTACATGGTAGCAGGGCGTGCAAGAAATAGCAGCCAAATCTTTCCTTTTCTGGGGAAAGGAGCCGTTTACGCGTTATTTTGATGTCATATTCATTAAAAGCATGCGACATGAGAGTTATATACACGGCTGCACCATTGCAGCCACTGGAAAATACACAAAAGCATATACATTAGTATATGTATTTAATAATATTTATCATACTAGAGCTGCTTTTACTTCATATGTATATATAAATATAATAATAGAAATAATATATGTGTATGTGTATATATATATCCCAAATTTTATTTAATTTGCTTTGCAGGAGCAACTGTTTTATCAAAGGCATATCTTGTCATGAATTGCTCAAAATACCAATTAGAAAAACAGCCAACAACTGATGAAGGGTCGTTCGTTATGTTGTTTGTCTTGTTTCTTTCGTTGTTCACAAAAAAAGGTTCATATTTCATGTATTCGCATTTCGTATCTCATATTTTCATACTTTATGTTGTTTACATTCTGTGACATCCTGTACCCACATATGCATATGTGTATGTGCATATATGTAAGTATGTACATATACACATGTATATATGCATATATATATTATTTATATTATATGATTGAATGCAGAAGATGTTTTCTGCACGTTCACAGTGTTTATAGCTTATGTAGCAGATGTTCAGGAGCTATAAACACTGTGAATGTGCAGAAAACATCTTCTGCCACATTCCAGGGAGAAAAACTAGAAGTGGTTGATAGCTTCTGCTATCTTGGTGACCAAATTAGCAGTGGGGGTGGGTGCGCTGAAAGCATAGCTGCTAGAATTAGAATAGTCTGGGCAAAGTTCAGAGAGCTCTTACCTCTGCTGGTGACAAAGTGTCTCTCTCTCAGAGTAAAAGGCAGATTGTATGACGCATGTGTACGAACAGCCATGCTTCATGGCAGTGAAACATGGGCCGTGACTGCTGAGGACATGCGTAGGCTCGCAAGGAATGAAGCCAGTATGCTCCAATGGATGTGTAATGTCAGTGTGCATACTAGACAGAGTATCAGTACCTTGAGAGAAAAGTTGAACTTACGAAGCATCAGTTGTGGTGTGCAAGAGAGACGATTGCGCTGGTATGGTCATGTAGCGAGAATGGATGAGGATAGCTGTGTGAAAAAGTGTCACACCTTAGCAGTTGAGGGAACCTGCGGAAGAGGTAGGCCCAGGAAGACCTGGGATGAGGTGGTGAGGCACGACCTTCGAACATTGGGCCTCACTGAGGCGATGACTTCTGACCGAGACCTTTGGAAATATGCTGTGCGTGAGAAGACCCGGCAAGCCAACTGAGACCTAAATCTATGGCTTCAGCCAGTCCACTTATGCGTACCTTCCTTCATTGGACACCAAACTCCACTTGCGAAGACCTGTTGAGGCAAGTGAAATCGAAATTGAGTTAAATTGGACACTAAACTCCACTTGCGAAGGCCAGTTGAGGCAAGTGAAATCGAAATTGAGTTAAATTGGATACTAAACTCCACTTGCGAAGACCTGTTGAGACAAGTGAAATCGAAATCGAGTTAAATTGGACACTAAACCCCACTTGCAAAGACCTGTGGAGGCAAGTGAAATAGAAATTCGAGTTAAATTGGACACTAAACTCCACTTGCGAAGACCTGTTGAGGCAAGTGAAATCGAAATCGAGCTAAATTCGACGACTGGCACCCATACCAACGCCGTCTCCTTCATTGGACATGAAACTCAGCTTGCGAAGACTTATTGGGGAAAGCAAAATCGAAATCGTGCGCCTTTCTGGCACTTGTGCCCGCAGCATGTGTATGGACCTTCGAGTGGGATTGTTGCCGGTGCCCCTGGACTGGCTCTTGTGCGGGTGACACATGAAATTTTTCGAGCGAGATCGTTGCCAGTGCCCCTGGACTGGCTCTTGTGCGGGTGACACATGAAATTTTTCGAGCGAGATCGTTGCCAGTTCCCCTGGACTGGCTCTTGTGTGGGTGACACATGAAATTTTTCGAGCGAGATCGTTGCCAGTGCCCCTGGACTGGCTCTTGTGCGGGTGACACATGAAATGCACCATTTTGGGCGTGGCCGTTGCCAGTGCCGCCTGGCTGGCCTTCATGGGATTTTCGAGCGAGATCGTTGCCAGTGCCCCTGGACTGGCTCTTGTGCGGGTGACACATGAAATTTTTGGAGCGAGATCGTTTCCAGTGCCCCTGGACTGGCTCTTGTGCGGGTGACACATGAAATGCACCATTTTGAGCGTGACCGTTGCCAGTGACGCCTGGCTGGCCTTCATGGGATTTTCGAGCGAGATCGTTGCCAGTGCCCCTGGACTGGCTCTTGTGCAGGTGGCACATAAATTGCACCATTTTGGGCGTGGCCGTTGCCAGTACCGCCTGACTGACCTTCGTGCAGGTGACACGTAAAAGCACCCACTACACTCTCTGAGTGGTTGGCATTAGGAAGGGCATCCAGCTGTAGAAACTCTGCCAAATCAGACTGGAGCCTGGTGTAGCCATCTGGTTTCACCAGTCCTCAGTCAAATCGTTCAACCCATGCTAGCATGGAAAGCGGACGTTAAACGATGATGATGATGATATATATATATATACACACACACACACACACACAAACACATGCACAGATACATACATACATACATACATACATACATACATACATACATATAAAAATACCCTGTTGTTGAGGCTGAAATTCCAATGAAGGAACCTTGGATCTAGGTTAGAAACCAGTTCTTTCTCTATTGGCAAGAAATCTTGAAATAAACTGAATAATGACATACACATATATACATATGATGGGCTTCTTTCAGTTTCCATCTACCAAATCCACTCACAAGGCTATAGTAGAAGACTACCAAGGGGCCATGCAGTGAAACTGAATTGGAGATCATGTGATAAGGAAGCAAACTTCTCACCATGCAGCCATGTTTGCATCAACTTGAAAGACTGAAAGAAATTCATTCCTTAATTTTGGTTTAAGAGTCCACAGTTGCCAATAACAAGATTCTTCTTGTGGCATATGTACATTATTTAAATGGTGACTGAGAGGACTGGGAAGTATATTCTTATTGCTTGAAGACTTTGATTTGATGAGCATAAAGTTCCATTAGAAAATGTTTATATCAATTGCAACAATGATGCTACCTTAGTAGTCAGAAAGGTTAAAGGCCTCATAGCACATTTAAATATAATGTTCTGGAATTATAGCAATACATTGTAATGTTCACAAGCAAACTTGTAACAAAAAAAAAAGTAAATAGCATAATTCCATAATCTTTACTTAGTATAGTTATTAAAACTTTTATTAAAATAAAATTACATAGCAAATATGATTATCTGTTCAGAAAGATTTGTTCTGATTAGAATGCTGCATAAAGAAATCAGATGACTCTCTGAAAAAAAATTGCTTAGTAAATTTTGTGAGCCTTTTTCAGTGCTATATTTAACTTTCTAGATAGAGAAGGGTGAGGAAAATATTGCTAAAGAAATAAGAAAACATAAAAATAGCATATATTACCAAGCTTGGATATTTTGAAACTTAATGAAGTATCATTTTACCTTCAAAGAAATTCATTATCTTGATTGATTTTTTAAATAGTACTGAAATCTTGGAAATTTTTCAAGCAAATTTACTTAAAAAAATATTTCACAGCATGCCTGAGCCAGCAAAAATTTGTTCTTTACTTAAAATAGATTATAAAGCATATTCTAGAACACTTATTATCATTAAGAACTGGCATGAACAAAAGATTCTCTGATTAATTTTCATTTGAAGTAAATCCAAAGATGGTAAACCTATTTAATTGTCATGCTGATTTAGCTGAAGAAGAAATAGTTTGAGAAGAATACATTGAATTACACTACAATGGCAACACAGAATACATGTATAATAAAGTAAGAAAGACAAAATTCTTAGTAAATGAATGTAAAACATTAAATCTACTGTCAAATCTACATTTGTTACTTCCTGCAATATTTGACTCCTTTTCATTTCCCTACGCCTCATCCCTCTATCACAAGAGCCACCTGGGTAATGATAGATTGTACAGGACCTACCTGTATGCAATACCCCTTAATGACCCCCTTATCATTCTACCTTTCTCACCCATCACAAGGCCTATATATAAGAGACTGCATCATACCTGTCTGTGCTCAATGCTCTTAACCATCATCCTTTCTGTATTGCCAATAGTCAGTCATCACTCACTTTCCCCTATATGAACTATTTGTTATTGTCATTATCACTTACTAGTATCACTGTCCACCAACCCTTACCACTATCCACCTTCCTTCACCATTGTCTACCTACCCTTATCACTGTCCACTTGCCCTCACCATTGTCCATCTATCTTTACCATTGTTCACCTACTCTTACTGTTGTCTACCTACCCTTACCATTGCTCACCTTCCATTACTATTGTCCAACTTGAGTGTCTATCACTGATGAGACCAAGGAAGGTCGAAATCATGTAATCTGGTTGTCTTGGTACTGGAGGTAGCAGGGATTTATCACCCCACTAGCAAAAAAACAAGAATGCAGTTTGCCCCAAAAGCCAATATAAGAGTTTCACTTACGGTATCTACTGCAGTATAGTTTGTTGTAACAGAACATCCATGTTTAAATGGGCATAAATATTAACTCTATTAATATTTATAACTTTCTCCCCATTTCTCACACCAAACAATTTCTACCATCACTCTCTCTTTTAGTTACCATCTCAATCACGTTGTCTACAACAGACATACATGGTTTAGAATAGTGAGCACTCTTAACTACTATGGTATACAAGTTAACCCTCAGTTGCTGGTGCTACAATAAAATCCATCCAGTACACTCTGCGAGTGGTTATCAAATGAGTGGAGAAAAGCTTTGAGTCATGAGGATCCTTTAGTCTCTTATTATCAACTAGCTTTTAAGCAACTGAACCTGAATGGGAAGATCTACAAACAGATCTCTGACTTGTTTTAGAGAATTTGTTGAAAATTTGGAGAATTTGTCCAGAGTCATATCCCAATGATCATCATATTCATCACAAAAAATCATGTAAAAAAAATCTCTGAAAACAATCACAGTAATGAAAACATAGGAATCCAAAATTTCAGGATTGCAGGTCTGGATTCAGCCTGGAATGTTTTTAATTTACTCACAGAGTCAGCCTGTTTCCAAAATGGTATGATATGGTGGGCTACAGCCTCTGAGAGTAAAGTTGAAAAAGTGTGACACACTGACATTCACATTTATTATATTATATTATTATATTATTACTAGCTGGTGTACCCAGTAATTCCCAGGGGTAAAGATGTTCTGTTGAAATGCCTTATTACTCTGATGTAAGAAAGCAATTTCATTATAACTGTCACAGAAGGTGTATTTTCCATCACGGAAAAGTACAAAAAACTGTCAGCTGGAGGAGGGAGAGATTGTATGTATATAAATACATGAATGAAGTGTTTGAAGAAAGTGCAATAATAATAAGAGCTGATGCCACAATAAAATGCACCCAGAATATTCACCAAAAGGATTAGTGAATGAGTGAAGTAAGCATTAGGGTTGAGAGGACTCTTAAATCTTGCCTTATCAAGGATATGACAATGCCTTTAGAACCGGTGTCTAAGTGACATTTTGTTTGTCATTACATTCAGAGTTAAAATTCTGCCAAGGTTGACTTTGCCTTTCATTCCTTCAGGGTTGATAGAATAAGAACCATTTGAACATCTGGGTCAATGTAATCAACTAATCCCTCCCTCCAAATTGCTGGCCTTGTGCCAAAATTTGAAACCAATATCTCACTATATATTCTATAAAAATAGCATGCAAGAAGAACTTTCAAAAATAGCCAAATCTTCTAGTTCAGAACTGTTCAGTCAATATCCAGATATATTCAGACAGCCAATGTTCATATATAACATACTATTATTACATTGCTTAGTCCTAATTTGAATCTGATTAAAACGATCAATGATCAAAAATATTTCTGTCCTGATTATTTCATCTTTAATATTTTTTTAATGGGCATCATATTGCTAATACAATATCATACAGTTTTGTCTTAGATATCATCTTCTTTTTTAACATGGTAGTATGTCATTTATAGGAAATTTAGTTGCTATTTCTTACAGGTAGAACAACCACATATAGGCTCCTTTCTTGACTGGTCAAAAAATAATATATTTTAGCTTTAATCAACTAAATAACGGTAATGTTTTTATCATAACAGGCAGGATCAATTCTTTTTGATTTCTAGTAATCTTATCAGACCATGGTTTATAGAACCTCTTATAATCGTAACTCATGCCTTCATGTTGCTTTGAAATATTTCCAAGTTTTAATTAGTTGATGCTAGGGATTAATTTACCAGACAGCAGCTGGAGAAATTAAAAATAGCTTTAAAAATGTTGAATAAAAAAACAAACAGCAGACATTATCAACATGATATACACAGCATATGTTGTTACTAAAAATGAATAAACCAAAATTTCAACAATTTATATTTCTCTCTTCATAACTGGTGTCAAGGATGCAAATTTTTTTCCTTTAGAATAAGTCTTAAAAATTCACTATGCATTCTAGACAACAGCTTACATTTTTCAAAAGCCAATTTTAAACCTAGAGTTGGGCCACATATGCTAAACTTCAGATCAAAAGTCAAAGTAAAAATACTAACTACAAGAGATGGACAGGGTTTATGTCATTTAACCACTAACAAAACATCTTGGTAAAATATTTTAAAAGTACCAAGACCTTGTTTTTATCTCAAAATTGGTAGTGCATCTTTAAAGTAAGAGCATCAGCACAACCAGGAAATATGATAATTTATATTGTTGAAGCATTAGAAAGGAAATGAACAGAAAAGAAAATTGCCTTCCAAAAGTTAAATACATAGAATCTCCTGGGAAAATTTGTAATAGCTTTTGTGTCATCCTTCCTGTCGATTTTTGGGTGATACAATGATGCATTACCTCCAACTTCATTCATTGAAAAATTATGGGATAGATAAGTCAGTGAGGGAACCTCTATACAGTTACATTGTCTGAGTGAAAGACAATGTTGGCAACTGGAATATTTTTGATCAGAGATCTGTTCAGTCAAGGCTCAACTAGGGTTAAACAATGATAACAACAATGAGATGCATATAAGATGAGAAAATTGACAATTCAACTGCACATTATAAGGAACTGAATAAAAATATCATTGTAAATTTAGATTTTCAAACTCTTTCAGTAACTTAGAAGTTTACTTTGTGATCACATGGTTCCAAGTTCAATCTAACTGCAAGGTACTTTAGGTAAGCATTTTCGGATCTTTTTTAAAATGGGGGCCACATTTTTCATTAACGAAACACTTTGAAACTTGGAACACTGGTAGAATGTGTCATATAAAACATCTTTTTCTCTTAGTCTTCTTAAAAAAAAAAGAAATCCATAAGTTATTCCATGTTAAAGTTGTCGTATTTCTGTAATTTCAACCAATCACTGACGTCCATTCAGCCGATATACATTAAGTGCCGACTACATAAACAAACGATTCTGAAACAATTAACCCTAACCCTAACCCTAACCCTAACCCTAACCCTAACCCTAGGGTTAGGGTTAGGGTTAGTGTTAAAGCAAATTTAAAATGAAAAAAAGCAAATAAAACGAAGGTATGGAGATTAAATACGCTTTACATCGCTTAATCAGCCAAAGGAGTAAATATAAACAACTGAATACTTGTCAGTGATTGGTTGAAATTATCGAAATAAGACAATTTTTTACATGAAATAAATTCGAATACAAAAATATTTTTCTGTTCTATAACACAAAATAGATAAGTATACAAAGTTTGAAAGTCTTTCCGTACCAAAAACACTACGTAAAACATTAATGAAAAATGTGGCCCCCGTTTTAAAATAGATCCGCATTTTCTACCATAGACTAAAGTCAGCCTAAGCATTATGGGTAAAACTGAATAGACAAAATCTGTGTGAAACTTGTCAGTGTACTTATAGCTCTTCTTTGGTGCTTTATAGTCACATGGTTCTAAGTTCAATCCAACAACAAGGAATACTTTGGGCAAGCATTTTCTTCCACAGGTTAGGTCAGATATCAGGGCCTGTACCATTACAGCATGTCACTGCTTCCACTGTTTGTCAATATTTGCTCAGGTCATCCCAGGCAACTCTCCAAGCCAGGTCCCAGTCACTCCCCATCTCTGCAAGGTACCTCCTCATCTGCCATGACCATGTGGTATGTGCCCAACCAACACGATATGCAGGATCATACATGGAAAATCAAACAACATGGCCAAACAGTCCAAGCTGAAGCTGCTGAATCATACAAGTAACCATTTCAAGTCAACCTTTAAGCATTGTGGGCAAAACTGAATAGATGAAAACTGTGCAGAAGCTTATCAGTGGACTGTAGCTCTTCTTCAGTGGAAGACTTAATCCATTATTCAGTCTAACACCATCACTTAGCCTCTTGGATATCTTTAGCAAAGGCAAATGTGTTGTAAGTATTTGAGTCATTACCTCAGCCCATGTATATCTGCCTCTTCTCTCATCTATCTTGGAGATCTTGCAACAACTTCATGTCTAATGCCTTCTTCTGATTAAACCATGAAAATAAATTTTAAAGAAACATCATAATCATCCCTATTTATGAAGAGGTGTCAAGCGAAATTGTTGTATTTGTAAACTTTAATGATTTTTGCTATTGAAGGCAAACAATGACTAATTTCCCTAGAAAGAATCTGGTTTGGTTATCTTTCATCTTTAGTTTCTATACCTCCAAAAGATTAAGTAAAAGGATCAGAAGGATGAGAAAATAAAAGAAAGAATGTTGCAGGATTCCCCATTAATATGTTGATTCCTCTCATGGTCAGACCAATTTTTAACAATATATTAATTCCATTTATGAAATTAGCAAAAATGAAACAAAAGAGAGAGAGAGAGAGAGAGAGAGAGAGAGAGAGAGAGAGACTAGAAGATTAATCTACAGATTATCACTCACAATTAGATTATGTCACATTATATACCATATTGACCCAATCTGCTTGCTGAGTAGAGGTATCAATACTGAGGACAGACAGACAGACAGATAGATAGATAAAGAAAAGCGAGAGAGAAAGGGGGAGAGAGGGGTGAAAAGGGAGATTATGCTTGTTTTTAGTGATGTAACTGAAATGTTGATCCAATCAACTTTGCTTTATCTGATATTGGAGGACAATTATCATAGGCCAGGTCCCAACAGAGAGTATTTTACTCATTATGAAGAGATTAATGATAGGAGGCAGAAATTGAACTCAAAATGCATAGGAATAAAACAGATACCACAAGACATTTCGTCTGATGCTCTAACAGCTCTGCCAATTCATCACCTTGGATTTGATATTCTATTTATCAGCTCTGAAAGGAGAAAAGACAATGTTGAACTCAAAGGGTTTTAGCTCAAAGCACAAAGAAATGGAATAAATGCTGCAAGGCATTTTATCTGCCACTCAAGTGACTCTGCCAATTCACTGCCTATTTTTATATTAGTTTCTCTTATCATGGTGTTCATACTCCAGTCATTTCCATTAGAACATGAAGACAGATGTAACTATTTTTAGAAAATTTGCTAGAAGCACTAAAAAACTGTCTTTTAGGGTTTTTTTATTCATCTCCACAGAAATGTTGGTATAGATATTTTTGATTTGGTTATCTCATTTAAATCAACTCCAGCATTTGACTGTCAATATGTTTTATCGAACTCAGAAGAATGGAAAGTAAAATTAACCTCAGAAGAATGAAAAGCAAAATTAACCTCAGAAGAATGAAAAGCAAAATTAACCTCAGAAGAATGGAAAGCAAAATTAACCTCAGAAGAATGGAAAGCAAAATTAACCTCAGAAGAATGGAAAGCAAAATTAACTGCTATAGAATTTGAACACAGAAGATAACTCATAACTAATAGCTACAAGGTTCAACTAGAAATATTGCTTTCAAATTTTGGTACAAGGCGAGCAAATTTTGGGGAGGGCATAAGCCAATAACACCGACCCCAGTGCTCAACCGATACTGATTTTATCAATCCCAAAAGAATGAAAAGCAAAGTTGGCTTTGACAAAATTTGAACTTAGAATGTAAGCACGGATGGAATGCTGCAAAGCATTTTGCCCAGCATGCTAACAGTTCTGCCACCTTACAACCTTGTTCCACTAGAAATATAGGCTCGAGGCCTTGGATTTGAAGGAAAGGTCCACTAGAATATAAACTTCTTATTTACCACAATTATTGTCTCTTGGTTTGCTTATATGGGTGCACACACATTGCACATCCAGCTTCATTCCTCTTCAGCCTTTACATGTCCTCTGCATCTAGGGCCCACATTTTACTACCATGCAGTATTGCAGTTCACACATGCATCATACAATCTTCTGTTCACTCAGAGAGAGGTGGGGGGAGAGACCTTTGGTTGCTAACAAATGGTAAAAGCTCTCTGAACTTTCTCCATCCTACACACACACATAGAAGAGACATAAAAGTTGGTGCATCAAACAAAAATACCTTCTGGTGTTTCATTCTGCTCAGCTATGTCTCTTTATGCCCAGGCTGACTTCCTTCTTTTTTTCTAAGTAGGTTGATAAAAACAAGTATCAGACTGAGGGTTGATATAATAAAGGTGGTTACTCCAGCATGGCCGCAGTCCAATGACTAAAGCTAGTAAAAGAAATAAAAATGAAACATTACAATCTCAACTAGTTTGGCTAGAAGAAGGACATATCATCATTCATTTTATTGTTGGAATGATCTGGAAATATCTTCATCTTATATCTTTTACTTGTTTCACTCATTAGACTGTAGCCATGCCAGAGCATTACCTTCAAGGGTTTAGATGAACAAATTGACCACAGTATTTACTTTTTTAAGTCTGATACTAATTTTATTAGTCTCTCTTTGCCAAATCACTAAGTTATGGGAGTATAAACACACCAACACCAGTTGACAAGTGGTGGTCGTGGTGGTGATGGTGGGGCAAATACAAACAAAAACATGCATACATAGATATACATACATCCATCCGTACATGCGTATGTACATACATACATACATACATACATACATACATACATACAAGCAAACAACAAGTTTCTTTCAGTTTTCATCTACCAAATCCACACAAAAGGTTTTGGTAAGCATGGGGCTATAGTAGAAGATACTTGCTCAAGGTGCCACACAGTGGACTGAACCCAGAATCATGTGGTTGTGAAGCAAAATTATTACCACACAGCCACACCTCATTCTTTTTCACTTGATTCATATAAATCAATTGTTCAAATGTGTAGCAAAAGGAATAAACTGAAATTTTAAAAAATAACTGATTTTGAAAATAACTTTTTTCCCATAAAATATGGATAGGAACAGCATTATAATCATAGATATTGATTCCTGGAACAGAATAAACACATTTTAAAAGATAAAAGAACAACTGATCACAAAGACTTGGAAGTTGAATGAATTTTAAAAAAGCAGTGTAGTGCAGGTTCTTAGCATATCATAGCAAGTCTCAGCACTAAAATATTGAAAATTACAGATCAATGAGTCTGTATTGTAATGAGTTTGAACTTTCATATTAAGGACTACAGGAATATTGATTTTTGCAGGAGAATGGAGTTGTTAATGATATGTACAACAACACAAGCATATTACTGGTAAATATTTTAACCCATTTGCTTTCAAGCTGGTCATATCTGACCTAAATATTCTACCAGTTTCATGCTAAAACTGGCCAGATATGACTCCTCACACATATCCGACAATGAAATTCTAACAATAAACAATCACACTATGTAAAAATCTCTTAGCTACAAGTTAATGCATGATTTATTCAAAATAATATGAATAAATAAGCATTAAATTTGAAAGAGTAATCTGAAGGCTAAAGGGTTAATGACTTAGAGAAATGAAACATAAAATTGAACCCTTCAGGATTCAGAATTATTGGTTAATGTGTTTGTATAATTATATGTTTAAACTTTCATGTCGCCAACTTCAGAAATATTAATTTTTGCAGGAGACTTGAACCAAGGTTGAGAGTTAAAAAACACAACTATATTATGAGTACTTTAATGAATTTAGAGAGCAGGGTTGCCAGATCAATTTTGTAAAATGTGGCACAAAATTTTCATACAGTTTGTGTTAGATAGTAGCCTGAAAATCTTGATTGTAAACTTAAAATGTATGCATGTACAAATTCAGGTATACATGCATGTATGTAAGTTAATAAGTATTTATACAAGATCTCCAAGAAAAATTTAGCAAGGTAGAACATAACCACTTTTGGATCTATCCAGTGGGATTGGAGGAATCCTGTCAAAACTGTAATGGGTGATGGGATCTCTGAAATTTTTAGAGAGGGACTTATCAGATATTCAGGGGCTCTTTATGTATGTATGTATGTATGTATGTATGTATGTATGTATGTATGTATGTGGATTTCTTGTAGATCAGTTCTGCTTTGCTTATTCAACAATTTTAAATGATTTTCAGTAGAATTCATCATTTAATAATTAATATTTTGAAATAGGAAAAAAAAAAAAAAAGACGATGACACAATTCAGTTTCATTTAAATGTCAACCATAACTGTGACAAGATTAACTCAATGTGTGAGCTATGCATATCATTAAGTTGTCTATTGAAAATGACAAACATGTGCAATAGCAGTATCTAAGCATGACCACAATCAACTGGTTGGAACTAGTAAAAGAGTGAAAGATAATTACAAAGATTATTCAAATATGATGAAATGTAGGAAAATAAAGAGTAGTTCATACTTAGAAAAGAAATGAGGAAATTACATAAAGTATAATTGCACATCAACCCACACATCACACTGTGCCATAGAGCTGTTTGACATTTGAATGAAATTGAAAAATATGCTTATGGTCGTTTTTCTCTATTGGATAAAAAATTTTCATCTGAAATTTTGCTTTGATTATTATCAAGAAGATTGTTTTGTTTTGTTCTTTAAAATGTTTTGTATGTGTGTTACAGAGTTTAGAAGAGCATGCAGTAATATACGTGCAAATGTCAGACATTGTAAATAAACTTCATATAAGTTGTGTCCATAAGGTAGTTCGTTTTTCTCACTAGGATCAGTTTCATTTCACTGTTGCTATCAGAAGGAAATTCATATGGTGAGTACCAGTAAAAGAATAAAAGATTATTACAGAGGTTATTCAAATATGATGAAATGTAAAAAAATAAACAATAGTTTTGTACATAGAAAAGAAAGGATTAAATTCCACAAGGTATAGAGGCAGTATAATCTTGTTAGTGTGATCTTTCGTTACATGAACTGTGACAAAAATTTTGACACCAAAAAACAAACAGTGAGTGTTTAAGTGAAGTTAATAGCCTTTGTGTATTTTTCAAATAGTTAATGTGTGTCTTCTGTACTACAGTTTCAACACATGGTCTCACATCATATCACTTGCCTGGAAAGCACATCTCTGATATTGTGATAATTTGGCTGTTTGTGATATTGATTTCCAAGATATGATTATGATAAAATGACTTTGGTTCATACTGTTTGATAAATTTAGGGATTGACCACCTTTTTAAACAAAGTAACCTAATATGTTAAGGTCTCACATATTACAAACCCTCTCAGACTCATGAAGTTGATGCAACTGATGCTCAGTCTGAACATTTAAATAGTCAATGTATGTAACAGAAATGTAAATCGAGGTAGAACCAAGGAACTAGTGAACTCTGCTAAAGCCAATTATATGAGTTAATGTGGATTCAAATCCTTCCAGAATCAGTTAAACAAATAATGAAGTTGATGTAATAACCAAAAGGTTTACATTTAGTTTTATACCCATTTTTCCGTGTTAGCAAAGATGGAATAAGTTTTGTTGTTACTGTTGCCCTTCCTTCTGTAAACCACTAAACTCTGAATTGAAAGTGAAATGTGTTGTCAGTCAAGCAAACTGAAGTAACCAGAAATATGAAAAATATTTGCGTATCATCTGAATACTAATGAAGTAAATTACATCATCAGCCTTACTTCTCCAAATATTGAATGAACAAAGGAATAAAAAATATTTATTGAGAGTTATTACTGTTTATTTGCTAGAAAAGCAAAACAGATTATGACTCAAATTTTATCCATGATCCCTAATTAATGCAACTGTCTCTTGAGGAAAAGTCATAGAAATTACAAAATAACTGGCATCTAGTATATTGTTTGAATATATCAACTGAGTTTATCAAATTGACTGATAGGTATCTACAAGTTGAACATTCCAATATCTTGGTACAATCACGAAGAAAGCTGTCAAGTTACATTCAGCTTGAATAAAAATACTTGCTGCATGTCTTGAAAGATTAAAATCATCTTTACTTCATGATAAATAAGACACAGTTTGTAAAATATGCAAAAAAAATTGCTCAAGTAAAATCTGATCAGAAAGAAATATGAAATGATTGCATGAGACTGTGATTCTAATGCATGTCAATGTGGATGTCATATTATTATTGTTATTTATAAAAAAATAATATAATGTAGAAGTGAAATGGTTGAGTGGATGAAGTAATTTGTCTGTATCTGTGAGTCAAGCCATCTTCTACTGGTGAATCCCACAGGTAGTCTTAAGCTGCAAGCATACACTATGCCAACACTGTAATACTGCCAATACATTAAATGCCAACACTGTAATAATAGAGTGTAGCATTGGTAATGACAAAGACTTGGAGTCAGTTTATATACAATATTAATTGCTACATTTTTTTACAAGGCTTCATGAAAATACAGAGTCAGTCTTATATGAACATTGTGTTTTACAGTTACTGGAGGCTTCAACAGATAATTGATAATTAGGCTGATATTTCACATCACTGCATTGATTCTTCATTCATCTCCAGGTTGAGTATAGAATTGTGAAAACAGTTATTAGGAAAATTACACTGGTTTGAGTATGAAGTTGTGAAAACAGCTATTAGCAGGAGAAATTCACCTGGGATCAAATGCAACGAAATCCAAATTCACTCTGATTTTGGTGCTAAAAGTTTCTGTTTATAAGGCCTTCATTGAAAGAAAATTCTAGAACGTATCATGTGAGCAATTAGTTTTGATTGGCAAAAATGGGACCTGCATGGGTTGGACGGTTTGACTGAGGACTGGCAAGCCAGATGGCTGCACCAGGCTCCAATCTGATCTGGCAGAGTTTCTACAGATGGATGCCCTTCATAATGCCAACCATTCCGAGAGTGTAGTAGGTGCTTTTACGTGTCACCAGCACGAAGGTCAGTCAGGCAGTACTGGCTACAGCCACGCTCAAATGGGTTTTTTTTTATGTGCCACCTGCACAGGAGCCAGTCCAGTGGCACTGGCAACGACCTCACTCGAATGTTGTTTTTCACGTGCTACCGGCACAAGTGCCAGTAAGGTGATGCTGGTAACGATCACACTCGAATGTGCTTTTTACTTACTACCGGCATGAGAGCCAGTCAGCAGCCCTGGTAACAATCAGGCTCAGATGATGCTCTTAACGTTCCACTCACACGGATGCCAGTCAGGCAGTGTTGTCATTGGCCACCTTAGTGAATTTGATTTCGATTTCACTTGCCTCAACAGGTCTTCGCAAGCAGAGTTTAGAAAGGTATGCATAAGTGGGCTAGTTACACCACTGGCATAGGCCACTAGTTATGGCCTCACTTGGTTTGCCGAGTTTTCTCAAGCACAGCATATTTCCAAAGGTCTCAGTCACTAGTCATTGCCTGGGTCTACCTCTTCCACAGGTTCCCTCAACCGCTAGGGTGTGACACTTTTTAACACAGCTATCTTCATCTATTCTCACCACATGACCATACCAGCACAGTCGTCTCTCTTGCACACCATATCTGATGCTTCTTAGGTCCAACTTTTCTCTCAAGGCACTTACACTCTGTCGTGTATGCACACTGACATTACACATCCAGTGGAGCATACTTGCTTCATTCCTTGCAGCTTACGCATGTCCTCAGCACTCATGGCCCATGTTTCACTGCCATGTAGCATGGCTGTTCGTACACATGCGTCATACAGTCTACCTTTTACTCTGAGCGAGAGGCCCTTTATCACCAGCAGAGGTAGGAGCTCTCTGAACGTTGCCCAGGCTATTCTTATTCTAGCAGCTACACTCTCAGAGCATCCACCCCAGCTACTGACTTGGTCACCTACGTAATGGAAGCTATGGTTTTGGTTCCCACAATGAAGAGGGAACAAGGCTGCTGGAGTTCTGCAATGCAAATGATCTTATAGTTTGCAATACTAACTTCAAGAAAGTCGCCTAGTCAAGAAAGTCGCCTAGTCAAGAAAGTCGCCTAGTCAAGAAAGTCGCCTAGTCAAGAGAGTTGCCAGTCACCTAGTCACCTACCAATCTGGTAGACACACTAGTCAAATTGACTACATCCTTACCAGGAAAAGGGAAACATGGCTACTTATAAATGACTTCCATGCAGTTTCCATTTACCAAATTTATTTCATTCTGAAAACTTTGACCAACCCAAGATTATAGTATAAAATACTTAACCATAGAAGGTTTGAACCTGGAATCACATGATCATAAAATGAACTTTATAACCACACATACATTGCTACACCCCATGATAAGTTTGTAGTGACGTCATATTGGCGCCAAAAAGGCATAGTCGCCATTGCTGCATCCTTATCCACGCATGCGTGGATTTCAACATCCAAGCGTTCCCGATTCTATTCTATTCTATACTCCCGATTCGATTCTATACTCCGCGGGAGTGGAAATAGAATGCACAGGAAGTCGCGAAAGAGCATCAGCTGGAATGTTCTCTTTCCCTGGCACATGACGAATGTCACCTGTAAATATTTCTTTTTCTTCTTTCCTTTTCCATTTTGTTCTTATTGTGCACATACATTACAGAGGAAAACAAAAGGGTATAGAAAAAAATAGTGTTTCCTTTCCTATTTGCGGTGAAATTTATTTTTTGGCCTTTTGCATATTTTCAGCATTTTCAGCATTTTCAACACCAACTCGAGGGACGAGAGTTTGTGATTTATACTGATCACAAGCCCCTCACTTTTGCTCTGTCCTCTAAAACGGACAAGCTCTCTCCTCGTGCTTTTCGTCACCTGGATTTTATCTCACAATTTACAGGTGACATTCGTCATGTGCCAGGGAAAGAGAACATTCCAGCTGATGCTCTTTCGCGACTTCCTGTGCATTCTATTTCCACTCCCGCGGAAATTGATTTGCTGGCAATTTCGCAGGAGCAACCTTCTTTGTCAAGTTTAGATTTGACTTCGTCAAAATTCAGCAACTGTAAATTTGCTTATCTTCCGCTCCCTTCATCCGAGGGCTCTATATTATGCGACACATCCACAGGTTCTCCTTGGCCTTTAGTACCTATGAACCATCAACGTTCTGTGTTTGATGCCCTTCATTCTTTGTCACATCCGGGCATCTCAGCAACAGTAAAGCTTATCACTGCTCGGTTTTTCTGGCCCAATATGCGGCGATCAATTGCCACTTGGGCACGCTCTTGCATGAAGTGCCAGAGTGCGAAGGTCCATAGGCAAGTTCGTGCCCCTCTTGGACAATTTCCTTCTCCTGAAGCCCGTTTCCGTCACGTCCATCTTGATTTGGTTGGACCGTTACCAGTGTGTCGCGGGTTCTCATACCTGTTAACTTGTGTTGACCATTTCTCACGTTGGCCAGAAGTCATTCCTATAGCAGATATTGCTTCTGAGACTGTTGCCCAGGCTTTCGTTTCTGGGTGGGTTTCTAGGTTCGGAGTACTGGTCAGTTTGACCACAGATCGTGGCCGGCAATTTGAGGCCGCGCTTTTTCGTGACCTATCACGAATCCTGGGGGTGCATCGTATACGCACCACCAGCTACCATCCCGCTTCTAATGGGATGGTTGAGCGGTTTCATAGACAACTTAAGGTCGCCTTGCACGCCTCGCCCAACCCGCAGTTTTGGGTTGAAATTCTTCCAGTTGTCCTCCTTGGATGCCGGACTATGGTAAAAGCTGACCTGGGTTACTCCTTGGCGGAACTTCTTTACGGCACCACGTTGACGTTGCCAGGTGCAATGGTGGTACCAGACTCATCACAACCACCACACCCAGAGTCCTACGTTACTCGGTTGCGAGAGTATTTCTCCAATCTTCTATCTATGGGCCCCAGACAACAGTCACCTCCCTTTAGAGTGCCAGCAGACATTGAGTCTTGGTCTCATGTGTTTATTAGGGATGATTCTGTCAAAGGACCCCTTGTTTCTCCCTACAAAGGACCCTATCGTGTGCTTTCTCGCACTCCAAAGTTTTTCAAGGTCGACGCTAATGGTCGTACAGAAATTGTATCTGTCGACCGTCTGAAAAAAGCGTACCTTGACAAACCTTCAACTCCCGTGGACGACATGCCCGTGTTTCAAATGCCGCACACACCACTATCACCACACACATTGTCAACGCCTTTACCAATGCATACACCAACATCAGCACCATTGCAATCACACACACCAACAATTACACCACCTTCGTCGTTGCAAAGGAACCCTAGCGAACCTTATGTCAATAGGTTTGGCAGCACGGTGCATTGGCCCAAGAAATTGGAAAAAACTATTTACGTTTAATTTATTGTGTTTTTACTGGACAATTTCAGTTTTTTTATTGAACATTTTTCTTCCATTCAGAAAAAAAAAACTATGTATCCGGTTTGTAAAAAGTTACACAAGGAAATTTGGAATGTCCATACGCGGGAGGTTGTGGTCAGTTGCGGAGCTATAGTTGAGCATCGGATGCTAGTTTCGACCTGTTACCTGGTACTAGGTATCCTAGTCGGTTGGCTCTTGTTATTTTCCGTGAGGGGATGTCCCACTCATACAGTGAAGATAAAACCGAGTGTTTGATATATATATTTGTGCCGCATTTTCTGTGTGTTTTCGATGGCCATCTCGCCTCAGACGTCCCTCCAAAATTTTTTAATTTCGTGTTCCACACTCAAGGGGGAGCCATTGTAGTGACGTCATATTGGCGCCAAAAAGGCATAGTCGCCATTGCTGCATCCTTATCCACGCATGCGTGAATTTCAACATCCAAGCGTTCCCGATTCTATTCTGTCTCTCTTACCCACAGACAGCGACCAAGCAAGACGTCTAAGCAGGCTCTCTCATTTGAGTGTGGTTGAACGAAGTTGTCTCTACAACGACACCAGCTCGAAGAACCGTACATCTACATTTCAGGCTACTCTAAAACCAGACAATTGGAAGCTGTTTTATTTTCCACCATACAATAAATATTTGTTGTTGATCAGATTGGAGTTTCTGCGTTCAGTTCACTTCTAATTTAACATAGGAAAGTTAGGTGTACATCTACTGATGTATAACCCACTTTCCTAAAGTGGTGACCCCGAAGACAAGAACCGCAGCCACGAAAATCTGAACTGCAAACAATAATACTACAATTGGTACCTCGAGCTAAAGGATCTACAGACCTCATTTCAACAGCCATTGAATTTGTATGCTTCGCGACGTTCAACATCAGGATTGCCTCTACATTCTCATCAAACACAAGTAAAAAGCTAAAAAAAAAATTTTTTCTACGATAAAGCTTTTTATTTTGTCAATGACTGACAGAGCCTATTTCATCCTAACGACTTTTTGAACAATTTCACAGTGAGATATTGACTCTATAACATTTCAGACTACACAAACTCACATTGTGCCAAGCTAACACAGACGTTTTTTCTTTCTTTCTGACTGTTATTTTCCATTTCCTTTCAACACACAAGGTGGGTTTTCAAAACAAAAAAAAAATTTTTTTCCCGCAGACAGTACAAGCACACAACCAAACACACTACAAAAAAAAACAAAACAAAAAAAAAAGAGAAAGGCAACCACATTGTTTTTTTGTTTAGTACCTATGAACCATCAACGTTCTGTGTTTGATGCCCTTCATTCTTTGTCACATCCGGGCATCTCAGCAACAGTAAAGCTTATCACTGCTCGGTTTTTCTGGCCCAATATGCGGCGATCAATTGCCACTTGGGCACGCTCTTGCATGAAGTGCCAGAGTGCGAAGGTCCATAGGCTCTCTCATTTGAGTGTGGTTGAACGAAGTTGTCTCTACAACGACACCAGCTCGAAGAACCGTACATCTACATTTCAGGCTACTCTAAAACCAGACAATTGGAAGCTGTTTTATTTTCCACCATACAATAAATATTTGTTGTTGTTGATCAGATTGGAGTTTCTGCGTTCAGTTCACTTCTAATTTAACATAGGAAAGTTAGGTGTACATCTACTGATGTATAACCCACTTTCCTAAAAGTTAAATAAAATTGTTGACCTATTATGTATGATACAATATAACAATATAAATCCCACCCTTTGTATTCCTATATTTAAACACAGACAGAATGCCCTCCTCTACTAGATAAACAGTAAAAAGGGGTGTGTGGGTGTAATAAGAAAGTAGATCCTTTTTTTTGCTTAAAATCCAATTTAAGGGTTCGTTGGTTTCATTAGTCCCTAATGCATTTGATTCAGCTGACATTAATGTTAAATTATCAACATATTGTTAAAACTCTTTCCACATGTTCATGCAAAACTGTTAGTATCTGCATTAAGCAGAATAAAGAATTGAGCTTCTACAAGGAGACATCAACTGCTACTCAATTTATTATAAATAGCAAAATAGTTACCAAATCAACCTGATATTAGAACCTGCTGTCTTAAAGAAAACAAAAATGGCAGTCTTATTGGAAAATATAGTCTACGATATACTATAACTCAAAAAAAAAAAAAGGAGAGTGATCACAATGAATGTTTGGAATGTTTTTGACCCTAGGTCTTCTCCATCAGATTGACCTGCAGCTAAATAACACCAACAGCATCAAGAATGTCAATACCAACATCATCAACAACAATATAAGCACAAGTTGAGCCAATGAGAGGGTTTTTAAATCGTTGTAAGGCCTGCAAGAAATAGTAGTCAAATTTCCCTCAGATCACAGCCTACAATCTTGAATAAAATAAACACATTGGATAATATAGTCCTAGATATACTATCTGAATATAAGTTGGGATGACAATGGTTGGAATGTTGTTGATCATAAGTGAGTTTCATCAAGGTATACCTGGGGCTAAACAACAACAACAATATGAGTCAACTAAGGCAGTGGTTTTCAAACTGTGGTCCGAAGACCACAGGGGGTCCGTGAACAGCAAATACTTTTTATGGGCAATTTGATTTTATATATGGTTTTTAATCGAAATCTTTTAATTGACAATAAACCTATTTGTTAAATACTGTTAAATAAACAAATGTAAAAATATATGTTATTTTAAGCAAATATTTATGTATAAATTTCATAAGCGTTTAGCCTGAAATATAAAGGGGTCCGCAAGTCAAAAAGTTTGAAAACCCCTGAACTATGCAGATTCTCAGCATGCAAAGAATAGTAACCAAATTTTCCTCAAATCACTCTTTACTGTTTCCACCATGACCACTTAGAGGCACCATCATTGATCCATAATATTATAACTGCTCATATTGTTATTGTTGTTGTTTATGTTACTGTTGCTGCTGCTACTGCTGCAGTTGTTGCTTTTGACACAGTGTAACATCAGCTGAGCAAACCTATGATCAAAAGGCATTCCAGCCATGACCATCTTATCTTTTTTCTTCCTGTCTATGTATAATATTATTCAATGTGTCCTTTCGTTATGTGAGAAGACAGGATGTCATTTGAAGGAGATTTGGCTACTTTTTCTAGCCTGCCAAACGATCATATAAAAGTTCCCCTCTTGACTGTTACTGTTAACAGTAGTTATTGTTGTGGTATCTTAGGATATAGTAACTGTAGCAATAAGAAGTGCTGTAGTTGCATGGGACTTCATTACTGATGTGCAAATAGCATCAGTGTCCTTGAGGATAGAATTTATTCTTTCCATTCTTTTCTTTTTTCCTTTCTTCATTCTATTCTTTACTTTTCTTTTTTTTTTTCCTTTTAAAGCAATTGATTAATGATGTATGCCAGCTGAAAAGAATTTAAGCAACAGAAATATTTAGTAAACAGATACTTATAGGCATAAATATCTCTTTATCAAATGTGTGTGTGTGTGTAAATATTATCATCATCATCATCATCATCGTTTAACGTCCGCTTTCCATGCTAGCATGGGTTGGACGATTTGACTGAGGACTGGTAAACCAGATGGCTACACCAGGCTCCAATCTGATTTGGCAGAGTTTCTACAGCTGGAAGCCCTTCCTAACGCCAACCACTCAGAGAGTGTAGTGGGTGCTTTTACGTGCCACTGGCATGAAGGCCAGTCAGGTGGTACTGGCAACGGCCATGCTCAAAATGGTGTATTTTGCATGCCACCTGCACAGGAGCCAGTCCAACGGCACTGGCACAATCTCGCTTGAATGTCTTTACACATGCCACCGGCATAAGTGCCAGGAAGGCGACGCTGGGCACAGGTGCCATCACGATTTTGCTTTCGCTTGCCCCAACAGGACTTCACAAGCTGATATATGTATATATATATATATATATATATATATATATATATATATATATATTTGCACTAAATGAGGTGATGGTACGCTTGCACTAAATGAGGCTGCAAAGAAAGAGGTCTGGAGATGCCACTACGATAGATTGCTTAATAAAGAGAATGAATGGGAGGAAGAGAGCCTGCCGTATGTCGACCCAATAGAGGGACCAGCTATCCGAGTTGATAGTACCAGGGTAGATAAAGCAATTAAGAGTATGAAGACAGGGAAAGCCCCCGGCCCATCAGGAATCACTGCAGAGATGCTCAAAATATCTGGCAGTGTTGGCTACAGCCTAGTCACCCGTATTACGAACCAGGTGTTACACGAAGGAGTCATACCCAATGACTGGTGTAGCAGCACCATAGACAACTGCTACAAAGGTAAAGGTGACGCTTTAGATACAAATAATTACAGAGGCATCAAGCTGTTAGATCAGGTTATGAAAGTTACAGAGAGGGTCATAGCCCAACTAATTAGGGAGCGAATCAATTTAGATGAGATGCAGTTTGGGTTCGTGCCAGGTAAAAGCACTACTGATGCCATATTTCTAGTAAGACAGCTGCAGGAGAAATACCTAGCCAAGGATAAACCTCTGTACCTGGCTTTCGTTGACATGGAGAAAGCCTTTGACAGGGTCCCCCGATCCCTTATCTGGTGGTCAATGAGGAAACTTGGGATAGAAGAATGGTTAGTGAGAGCTGTGCGAACCATGTACAGAGATGCTGCCAGTAAGGTGAGGGTTGGAAATGAGTACAGCAATGAATTCTGGGTAGAGGTAGGGGTCCACCAAGGTTCCGTCCTCAGCCCCCTCCTATTTATCATAGTCCTCCAGGCAATCACAGAGGAGTTCAAGACAGGTTGCCCCTGGGAGCTCCTCTATGCTGATGACCTTGCCCTAATTGCGGAGTCACTATCAGAACTAGAGGAGAAGTTTCAGGTGTGGAAGCAAGGTCTAGAATTGAAGGGCCTTAGAGTCAACCTAGCTAAAACCAAAATCCTAATAAGTAGGAAGGTAGACAAAACACAAACCCCTTCAGGTAGATGGCCCTGCTCAGTATGTAGAAAAGGAGTAGGTAGTAACTCTATAAGATGTACCCAGTGCAAGCTATGGACACATAAGAGGTGCAGCAACATCAAAGGCAGATTAACTAGGAAGTTAGTTATTGTATGTGGCAGATGTTCAGGTGCAATAAAGACTGTAAACAAACAGGAAACAACTTCTATCTCATTCCAGGGAGAAAAACTAGAGGTAGTCGATAGCTTCCGCTATCTGGGCGACCAAGTTAGTAGTGGGGGTGGGTGCGCTGAAAGTGTAGCTGCTAGAATAAGAATAGCCTGGGCAAAGTTTAGAGAGCTCTTACCTCTGCTGGCGACAAAGGGACTCTCACTCAGAGTAAAAGGCAGACTGTATGACGCATGTGTACGAACAGCCATGCTACATGGCAGTGAAACATGGGCTGTAACTGCTGAGGACATGCGTAAGCTCGCAAGGAATGAAACCAGTATGCTCCGTTGGATGTGTAATGTTAATGTGAATACCCGTCAGAGTGTAAGTATCTTGAGAGAAAAGCTGAACATCAGAAGCATCAGTTGTGGTGTGCAAGAGAGACGATTGCACTGGTATGGACATGTGGTGAGAATGGATGAGGATAGCTGCCTGAAAAAGTGCCACACCCTAACAGTTGAGGGAACCCGTGGAAGAGGTAGGCCCAGGAAGACCTGGGCTGAGGTGGTGAGGCAAGACCTTCATACATTGGGCCTCACCGAGGCGATGACTACCGACCGAGACCTTTGGAAATGTGCTGTGCGTGAGAAGACCCAGCAAGCCAAGTAAGATCGTTGCCAGTGCCCCTGGACTGGTTCTTGTGCGGGTGGCACATGAGATGCACCATTTTGAGCGTGACCGTTGCCAGTACCGCCTGACTGGCCTTCGTGGGATTTTCGAGTGAGATCGTTGCCAGTGCCCTTGGACTGGCTTGTGTGGGTGGCACATAAAAGACACCATTTCGAGCGTGGCCGTTTTCGTGCGGGTGACATGTAAAAGCACCCACTACACTCTCTGAGTGGTTGGCGTTAGGAAGGGCATCTAGCTGTAGAAACTCTGCCAAATTTAGATTGGAGCCTGGTGTTGCCATCCGGTTTCACCAGTCCTCAGTCAAATCGTCCAACCCATGCTAGCATGGAAAGCGGACGTTATGTATGTATGTATATATATAGGTGCAGGCGTGGCAATGTGATAAGAAGCTTGCTTCCCAACCACATCATTCTGGGTTGTCACACTACATGGTACTTTGGACAAGTGTCTTCTACTATAACCTCGGGTTATAGTAGAATGGTGCTACGTTGCTGGCTAGGTGAGCAGGCCAACATTTTTCCCTGATCGAAAGGGGGACTGGAACAACATGAAATTAAGTGTTTTGCTCAAGGACACATCTAGTGATCATGTTACATATTCTATTAGTTTCTTTTGCCAAACTGCTAAGTTACAGGGACTTAAAAATATCAGCACCAGTTGTCAAGTGGTAGTGGAGGACAAACACAAGCACAAAGACACACACACACACACACAGAAGCACAAAGACACCCACACACACACATGATGGACTTCTTTTCTTTCAGATTCTGTCTACAATTGCACTTACAAAGCTTTGGTCAGCCCAAGGCTAGAGAAGAAGATGTTTGCCTAAGGTGTCACATAGTGGGACAGAGCCCAGAGCTATGTGGTTGGGAAGCAAATTTATTAGCACACAGCCACACCTGTAATAAAAATGTGCAAAGGTAAAAAAATTATTACAGTTGTGAAACAGGTGCAATAGTTAGTCTGCAGATTATGAGAATAGCTATCACTACCTCATGGAGAATGAAAACAGCAAGGCATTGTGTGATTGTTTAACAGTTTATTTACAAATCCTTCAGAAAATTAAAAATAGTCTCTCGATAATAGGAAAGTAACTTTAATTTAATTTCATTTCTGTTATTCATTATTTAATTTTTATCTATTTTTAATATTATTGCATGAGTGTTTTCAAAAGAAGATATACAAGCAGGTAGAACAACTTTTGCTGTATGTATATAACATCCTATGTGTATATGTGTGTGCATTTGTTCTCCTACTATCTGTACGTGTGTTAGTGTGTATTGTGACTACTCATGTATTGACAAACTTGCTGATGCGGTCACTGACCTCGTATACAAAAATACCCCTTCCCTTCTTTAAACTGACTATTCTTGCCCATTCTAAATCTCTCTTTCTTTTATTGTTGTTATTCTGTCTCCACCTCATGCTCTCCAAAATTCTGTTCCTCTCTCTCACTACTGTTCTCCATTTCCACTTCTTACTTTCCTCAAATGTGCAACTGTTAATTTTCTGCCTGTGTCCAGGTTCTCATAGACCAAGGACAAATAAAAACTTTCTCTTTTTACAAAGAACTTCGTTCAAAATATCAGAATTTTCTCTTCTAATAATGTGAAAGATATAAAAGCTCTTCAACCATAGAGGCTCTAAGCACTTTAGAGATTTTGGTGCCTCCATATATATATATATATATATATATATATATATGTATATGTATATGTATATATATATATCTGTGTGTGTGTGTGTGTGTGTGTGTGTGTGGAGGCGCGTGGCTTATTGGTTAGGGTGTCAGTATCATGACCGTAAGATTGTGGTTTCGATTCCTGGACCGGGCGACATGTTGTGTTCTTGAGCAAAACACTTCATTTCGCGTTGCTCCAGTTCACTCAGCTGGCAAAAATGAGTAACGCTGCAATGGACTGGTGTCCCGTCCAGCTGGGGAACGCATACGCCATTGAAACCGGGAAACCGGGCCCATGAGCCTGGCTAGGCTTTAAAAGGGCACATTTTTTTATGATTATTATTATTATTATATATATATATATATGTAATTCAACATATAAACAATAATAAACCATAAAATAAATTTTTATGTTTCAAAATGAAACAAAACAGTAAGAGGAAAAATAATGTTTATTTTTGTATACTTCCACTTCATTTGTATTCGAAAATTTTTCTCCTACTTTTTTTAATTGCAAAGTCTTTGATCAGATCCTCACTATGATGCCAGGAGCACTTCAAAATTATATATCCAATCATATAAACCGCTTTGAATAGAGCCTGGTGCAGCCATCTGGTTTCACCAGTCCTCAGTCAAACCGTCCAACCCATGCTAGCATGGAAAGCGGACGTTAAACGATGATGATGATGATGATGATGATGATGATGATGATGATGATAAGTTTAAAATAATTTTTTTGTACTGTAAACCATTTACCATTTCTGTGCTGCCCCTTTTTCCCATGTTGCCCTAAGCATATACTTATTTTGCCTAATGGTTAATCCAGCACCGACTTCACCAATAATTACAATTTTTATAAGTGCAAACAACTACTAATAGTCTTCAACTCTGTTTACACATATACACATCCCTTCATATATATATACATACATATATATATATATATATATATATATATGTTGTAAATCCCCAAAAATGAAGAACAAAAAAACAATAACGTGTGGACGTTGTACCTGTGAAGTATTAGCAGATGCTCAGGGAAGGAAAGAAAGGTGGTTTTACGTTTTGAGCAAAGATCTTCTTCAGAAACTGGAGACAGAGGAAAGTCCAATAGAAAAGGAAGATGGAGGAAAAGAAATCACCAACAATTCACCTGTGGTTACATATGTGTGTTTGTGTGTAAGTGTATAACTATGTATGCTCGTATATATATATATATATATATATATATATATATATATATATATATATATATATATATATATATATATATATATATATATATATATATATATATATATATATATATATATATATATATATGTAGGTACAAGCACAGCTGTGTAGCTAAGAAGTTTGGTTCCCAACTACATGGTTTCAGGTTCAGTCCCACTGCATGACACCTTGTTTCCTACTATAGCCTTGTGAATGGAATTAGCTGATAGAAACTGAAAGAAGCTCATCATATATATATATATATATATATATATATATATATATATATATATATATAAATACATATATATATGCATACATACATGCATACATGCATACATACATACATACATACATACATACATACATACATCCACACACATATATGTGTGTGTGTGTGTTTTTAAATACATCATCATCATCATTCAGTGTTCCTGTTCCATGCTGGTATATGTTGGAAGGTTCGACAGGATCCAATGTATTCAAAGACTACATTGTTTTCCAATGTCTGCTTTGGCAAAGTTTCAAATGCTGGATGCCCTTCCTAACATTAGCCACATTACAGCATGTACTGGGTGCTTTTTTTATTGGCACCAACACTAGTGAGGCCACTAGGCTGCCTGCAAAGCTAAAATCACCTTTGACTGAGTAGGGCTACAACAGAGTGGGAGGTGGCTTTAAAGCGTGAGAATGGATTAGAAAAGAACAAGTTTCTTGTTGTAGAGGCAGTACATGGTTACATACATTATAGAAGAGAGGGTAAGATTAGTTGGGGTAAAGCTGAAAAGAGAGAACTGTAGTGAGGATGAGGTATTATGGTAGACATTGAGATATGAGGTGAGTTTAGAAGAGACTAGAGAGCATAGTACTTCTTTACTTGTTTCAGTCATTTGACTGTGGCCATGCTGGAGCACCGCCTTTAGTCGAGCAAATCGACGCCAGGACTTATTCTTTGTAAGCCTAGTACTTATTCTATCGGTCTCTTTTGCCGAACCGCTAAGTTACGGGGACGTAAATACACTAGCATCGGTTGTCAAGCGATGTTGGGTGACAAACACAGACACACACACACATACTTATATATATATATATATACATATATATGACGGGCTTCTTTCAGTTTTCGTCTACCAAATCCACTCACAAGGCTTTGGTCGGCCCGAGACAATAGTAGAAGACACTTGCCCAAGATGCCACGCAGTGGGATTGAACTCGAAACCATGTAGTAACGTTGTTATTAGAAACTCATTGTTGAAGATGATGGGAGTGGGAGAAAAACTGAGTAAATTTTCTCACTTAAGCTCCATATATCTGATGGCTCCATCAATCTTGTTTGGAAGTATGCTTCAATCCTCTACTCTACTTAATTTATAGTATTGAAACCTAGAGCATTTGTCCTGGACAAGAGTGGTATTTTAATGCCTTGCAATGACTCAGTTCAAGACAGATCCTGGACATTAAGCAAACTGAACTGAATGACCAGGAATGAGGTCATGACTCACTTGCATATGAACAGTCTCCTCATCCTACTGTAACAATACCTCCGCTGGCTGAATAATCTACACCTCACATCAAATGTGAAGCTCCTGAAAAATCTGGGAACTGGCTTCCAGCAAGACAACACAATGAGGACCTCATCTGCATTTCAAAGATGTCTGCAAGAGTGACATAAAGTCTCTTTACATGAACAATGAAAGGTTGGAGGACATTGTTGATGATTGTTCCTACTGGAGACTGGAACTACAGATGAAAGTTATAAATGATAGAGTATTATACGTGAACTTTCATACTAGTTCAGATCTTTGGCTTTCACCATAAGTACTAGTCACTTACTAAGTAAACCCTTCCAATTAACTGTTACACATCTTGTAATGTATTGCTAATATAAGAAATCATTAATATTTGATTCTGGAACATGTGTATCTTTACATATACTGGCTTAAAATCCACATTCCACCTGGACTTTTAAGCAAGCTCCTGTGGAGGGTTAGTTGGGCCTGTGGGTCAAAACTAAAGAGAGCAATAATAATAAAGACGAATGCTCACAATAAGCAGTTAGCTACCCTTCCTTAGTTGTTACTACTCCCCAATGTAGAATTCCTCACCATACAGGTGACAGGCACAGCCGTAAGATGCATTACGGATCTGTAACAATTGGAAGGGCGTGACCCAACTCAAATAAACATTAACAACTGTGTGACATGAGGGATAAGGGGAAATGAAAGTGTCACCTCTGGAGTTTGCAAATGACCACTATACTGATAGGTAACTGGACAGAATAAATTTACAATCTAGAAATGTCTTTGAATAACCAGTCACTCATCTGGGAAGGCCTTGAAATCAATGATACCACCTGGGCACTATGTGTGACCCAGTGATAATAAAAAGACTCAAAGGAGGTCTGCAAGGAAATAACTTTGCAACTGAATCATTTATTGTTATGTATATATATATATATATATATATATATATATATATATATATATATATATATACATAACAAATATATATTATATATAAGTATGCATATATGTATGTATGCCTGTATATATGTGAGATAATAATTTCACTTTAATAGTTTCAGTATTAAAGTGAAACTATTAAAGTGAAACTGTTAAAGTGAAAATATCTGACATTACAATAGAGATGCTATTGTTTCACTTTTGACACGTAATACTACAGTAGTGGAGGAGATGTGATATTGCACTGGGCTCGCACTAGGCAAGAAGTTAAGAATTTTTTGGCCTAAAACACTACATGGACACTAAGTAAGGCACGGGTAAAATTTGAATGAAATTGGTTGTGTAGTTCTCAAGTTTTAGGGATTCACACACACAGACAGACAGACACACACACATACAGGCAGACACACATATTTCGTCTGCCGCTACGTTCTGGGTTCAAATTCCGCCGAGGTCGATTTTGCCTTTCATCCTTTCGGGGTCGATTAAATAAGTACCAGTTACGCACTGGGGATCGATATAATCGACTTAATCCGTTTGTCTGTCCTTGTTTGTCCCCTCTGTGTAGCCCCTTGTGGGTAGTAAAGAAATAACACATTCTCATCTTTATAGATATATAGATATATATACATACACATACACTTACATACATATACATATTAAAATAAACAATTTTATTTCTTGGTTAAATCCTCATTTAAATATTGATAAGCCAAGCACATAAAGCTGTTGTTTTTTTTTGTTTTTGTGATATTTATACCTTTTTATACCTTGGTACATTTACATATCAAACGTTCTAATTTCGCATGTGTATTTATTTCTAATTTCGTATGTGTGTTTATATGTGTCTGTTTTGTCTTTGTGAGGTTTTAGAGAAAGAGAAAGAGGGGAAAAAATCATCATTTCCATTCTTCTTATCATTGACATCAAGTTAGGATGATTTTAAGTACCATGTACTTAAATATTTCCTTCCTTTGAGCATGTGTGTGTGTGGGGGGCGTGCATAGATATAAATAGACTTAAGTGTGTGTGCATATGTGTGTGTGTGTAATTTATACACATACATACAAAAATACATCAACACATATGATATACTAAGAACACTGGGTCATGAACTGAAGTCTCTGAGTCGTTGACCCTGCAATAACCATTTGACAGTTAATGGAATGCAGAGTGTCATATAATTGTTATGTTAGTGGAAGAAAAAGAGAGAATCTTTAAATAAAGAAAAAAAAACACAAAGGTCAGTAGAACTACATTCACAATAGTTAGACTTGTACACCCACCCATCAACACTACCACCTTGCAAAGTTGACTTTAACAAGGTATTGGTAGACATCTATCAGCTTTTAAATAAGCTTCTTGGAGACAATCAATTCACTAAGTTAACTCTGCGATGATCTGGTGTTTCTTAATCTTTTTTTCTCTATTTTTTCCCTATCACATTTACTAGTTCACCAACCTGATACCTCCACAACATATGATAAAAAGAAAGTAGTTTTATACATGACAGAATTTATTGCATAACATAAACCATTTAGTGTTCAGATTACTTTGACAGATGTAATGCTTATTTACTCACATTATTTGGAATTAATCATACATTATCTTATAGCTTGGAGATTTTGATGTTGTGACTATATATATTTTAGAATAACATTGTAGAATAGGTATGAGAGGCCAGATCTAGTCAGTTTGCACATAAAGCAGGTCAAATATTTTGGTCAGATATGGCCAGCTTAAATGCTAAAAGGTTAATGACCTTATGCAAAATCACACTTATGTGTAATTCTTTTATCTCTGAACTTGCTAGATTAATATTCATGGATACAGACCATCTCCCTAGTCTCCAGATATTACTTTATATCATTTTAACATTAGCATCCATAAGCAAAATTATAGGTTGAAGGTCACTGCTGTTGTTCCTAACAACAGGCCTTAACAGATGTTATATTTTGGAGACTTCAGTAGGACAGAGATTACTCAACTGCATTGATATTACTGGTAGAGGACCTAATAAAGCAAACACCTGTAAATTACAACTAGACAGGCCATTTTATATCAAATACATTGGTTATAGACATGATGCAGAACTAAGGGACACGCTCTGGTACTCTGATTTTGTGGTTGCTAATCTAAGACAATACTAACTTAGTTATCTAATGCACACACCTTGACTCTTTAGCATTTAAACTAGCCAAATTGAGCCGTTTTATGTTCAAACCAGCCACATTGGGTTTTTCACACCTACCTCACAACGTCTTTTTAAAAATACACAACTACATCATCAAATTCCTGAAGGTACAAAATAATGCCTGATTAATTCAAAACAATGTCAATAAATAAAAATTGCAATACAATCTAATCTGAAAGCTAAAGGGTTAGATTAGGAACATGTTTTGAGACCTATCTGAGGCACACAGTTTTTTAGCCTTGGTTGTTAAGAAAAACTCAATCTTATTTTTTGTATGCTAGTAAAGTAATATTTAGGAAAGCATGACAAGTCAACTCTACAGAATATTCGATAACCAGAACTGTTCATTAGAGGCCAAGTTACTTAGATTTAAATTATCAATCCACAAGATACCTAGCTTTGAATGATCAAGTCCACTTAAGTACGTACTGAACATGGTATAACTCAGTGCTCTGCAACTGATATGTTGCAGCACACCAGTGTACTATGAGACTATGCTAGGTGTGCCACAGTGTAACCTGAATGTAATTTTTTTCCCTATACTTTTTGTTATATCTTTAGTTCAGGTGTGTTGCTGAATTCTAAAAAGAATATAAGTGTACTGCAAGTGAAAAAAAGGTTTGGTATAACTAACCACTGTAAGCAGTGGCAGTAATGTGGAATTCATAGGAGATTTATGCTTTGCTTTGCCAGGGGCTCAAGAAGTTACTTATACACTAAAAGCTTATCAGGGGAATGGTTTATCTTTTACCTTCTTAATGTTATTTAGACCTACCTAAATCCATTGATTGAAACCAACACTGATTTCCTCAACCTCTAGTTCATTTTTTTTTCTTTCAAAATCATATATATATGTTCAATAAACTGTATAGTGTGACTTCAGATCAGACTCAAATATGACCAGAGGCAAGATAAGACCTGTAACTAGATAAAACTCTGACCTTTTGATTGGTAGATTGGAAGCTTAGTGACTTAACTATTTGTGCTACTTTTAAATTAGGATCATCTGTAAGGACTATGTTTAAAGATGATGCCTATAATTAAAAGCAGAATAATCAAAGCTAAATTGCCAACTGAAAGAGAATTTTCTCAAAGCAATATCGTGACGATGAATTACATAAGTGTTTTTAGACCAGACTGTAGGTCCAAATAGCATATGTGAAGTGTAGATCCTATGAACTGTCTCTAAATACCCAAAACGCTAGTCTTTGTATAATAGATCTAACTGAAATACAGCTGACTGGCTGTGGTGAAATTACACAGAAGCAACAACAACAACACAGACAATGACTGCAATATCTTTATTAGAATCCAAACCAACTACCTCAACAAAACCAACAAGGTTACCTTTATATGATCATTCAATGCATAATACAACAAATGAATCTTCCTCAAACAACACTGTACCATCTTAGAAAAGAAAGACTCATTAGATATTGTTGGCTTGGTTGTACTGTGCTTAAAAATGAGATGGAGTAGTCAAGGTTGGAAGGTTTTTGATCAAAGGCTCAATCAGATCTGACCTAGGGAGTTAAACAACAATGGCCAAAGAATATTGTAATACAAAATTGTTATGAACTTCGTATTACATATTTTGTTGCTGTAATACAAAGTTGCTATGAACATTGCTTAACCCTTTAGCATTCAGATTATTCTATCAAAAGTAATGTTTATTTATTTGCATTGCTTTGAATTAATCATGCATTATCTTGTAGCTTTGAGATTTTTGATGAGGTAAATGTTAATTTTTAGAATGATATTGTAGGGTTGGTGTGAGAAACCAGATCTGGCCACTTTGAGCATAAAACATCTGGAATGTTTTGGTCAGATATGGCCTCTTTAAATGCTAAAGGGTTAAGCTAAAGATTAAATAGAACAAATAAGCATTTACTTCCTTGCCCAGCAAAAGCTTACAAAAGAACATAAACATTTGGAGAAGAATTTAGGCTCTCAGCACCTATATTATTAATCTATGCAAAATAATTCCTTACAGATTTGTCAGTTTCTTAGAAGGAAGCAGTTTAACAAGTTTAACAGCAACAATAACATTGACAGATCCATTTTTTAAAGGATTAGAATGATTATTTTCTACTTCACACCTGTCATCTTAAAACTGGAAGACCACATTGGATAATCTGCTTGAAAAAAAAAAAAAAAAAGAATTGATGATCATAAATCTGCCCAATCACGGCTGACATGGGGCTAAAACTACAAAAACAGCAAGGAACAAATGATTACAATACTTATTGATTTCTCACACTGGTGCTAGATTGCTAATTTGGAATGGTTGTCACAGCCAGGGTGGTAGTAGGGATAAGTGCCCACTATCTACAAAATGCTCTTACATGGCGTGCGTCTCAAAAAGCTTCTGACAACCAAAGTCCAACTCCCAGCCTGCTCATGGCAGAACTGCTTTTACAGACAGGAGAAGGGGCAAAGGCAGGTATCTGGTGCCTTAAAACCAAATGCTTTGGGTAGTTGAGGTTCATCAGCCTAGGAAGGCTGCCCATCTAGGAGAAGGAAAACTCTAATTTCAAACCTCCGCCGCTGCCTTATGGCAATATCCAGTCATGGAAAAGGCTTCAGGAGTAAACCTCAAGGAAAAATCCAGAGTTGGAGGCCCTAAGGCAGCTCAATGCTGATCTCAACTTCATTCTGGCAGATCCTGAGACTGCGTTGACGCCAAACTGTAGCAGCCCTGCTGTTCCTTTGGATCCATCAACGAGGTGGAGAGGGGGACAAGTTGCATGGGCAACAGCCTGTTCTCCATATCACACTGCCCAGGCTTACATCCATCCACACCATTACACACAACTGCACCTGGAGAGGACACTCCAGCTTCACTATTGATATGGTGTCAACACAACACGGGGAGCAACAGATACCGGTTATAAGCCTTCACTCAATTGGCATAGAGAGAGGGAATATAGTTGACTAAAATTTTTCCCATGTTATTTTAAATTTTACAAAGTATCTCTAAAAACAAAAGAGGACGAGTACAACAATAAATTTGACAAAAATCTGAGATCAGGCATTCAAAAACCAAAAGTTATGGAGAAAAGGGATAGGTCTTTACCTAGCAACAGTTGAGCAACGATTGATTTGAATATGGGATCTATTGATGACAGGTACCATTTTTTTACATTTCAATCAGGAAGGGAAAAACAGTCTCCATCACTATTTACTTTTTCAGTGACTTCAAGACTTGTAGGATGAAGAGAGAGAGAAAGTTATTCTCATACTGGAAACTTACTCCAAATGCTTGCAACATAATGATCTCTGCTAAAAGCATCCAAGGAGCAGGTGGTGATGTTAAACCGGGCAACAGATTAAGGTTTATCTCTCAATGATTCAGAATACAAAGACCCAGAACAAATACCATAAGATATTCAAGACCCAGAACAAATACCATAAGATATTCAAGACCCAGAACAAATACCATAAGATATTCAAGACCCAGAACAAATACCATAAGATATTCATTCAAAGATTTAATAATTCCATCAATTGAAACTCTGGACACTTTTTCTTTTATGCTTTTGTTAGGAGGAAAAGGCAGTGCTTAGGTCCTTTAATAAGGCCTCCATGTATGATGGGTAAAAGGAAGGAATGCATCTTCAAAGTGAAGACAATAACATAACAAGGGTTTTGGCCACCTTGTGCAGGAGCCAAATTGGCTGCCCACTTCCTTAAACATGACATGCCTTCAATATACGTTTGTTCCCTCCCTACCAAAGTGGCAACCTCATGCAGTCTGCACACCCCACATTACACCACTAACTGAAAACATGGCTTGAATACTTGCTAAAGAGTGAACTCCAAAGATAAAGCGGGGGTGATAAATCAGACAACAGATTAAGTCTACCATCCCTGAGCTCAGAACATAAAGAATGAGAATAAATACTAAAGCACTAACAATTCTACCAATTCATTTCTCTGAACTGGTAGTTATTTATAAACTCTGAACTGGTAGTTATTTATAAACCCTGAACAGATAAAAAGGCAAAATTGACCTTTGCAGGAATTGGGCTCTGAACACTGGAAACCAGATACAAGTACATTATTTACATTTGACGGATATTTGTCCTCATCTTGTTTGTTGTTAACTGATATACCCTCCAGCCTCCATCAGGTGTCTTGGGGAAATTTCGAACCTGGGTTCTCAATCCTAAGGTATTTTTCGATGTTATTATTATTATTATTCAGGTCACTGCTTGGAATCGAACTCCGAATCTTAACCACTACGCCATATGCCCATGAGCATATTGCACAGTGGCTAAGAGCGCGGGCTACTAACCCCAAGATTCCGAGTTCAATTCCAAGCAGTGACCTGAATAGTAATAATAATAATAATAATATCAAAAAATACCTTAGGAATGAGGACCCAGGTTTGAAATTTCCCCAAGACACCTGATGAAGGCTGGAGGGTATATCAGCCGAAACTTGTTAACAACAAACAAGATAAGGACAAATATCTGTCAAATGTAAATAATGTACATAATTCCTCATCTCTTAAATATAGAACTGTAAACACTACAAGGCATTATTTTTCCTTTATTATAACAGCTCTGCCAATTTTCCTACTTATTTTTTCAATACCCATAGGAGTGAAAAGTGATGTCAATTTGTTCTAGGTGTGTGCTATTACAGTGATAATAGCAATCTTGGTAGTGATACAAGTGGCAGAAACCCAGGGCTTTGAGTTCAGATCCTGATGAGGGCAATTGTGCCTTTTATCCTTTCAGGTGGTCAATAAAATAAAGTAACAGTATAAGGATTGACAGAATTGTGAGGTCAGTATTTTCTCTAACTGCATCACCAGCATCATCATCATCACCAGTAGTAGTAGTAGTAGTAGTAGAGCTGAAAAAGGGGAGTAGTTGTCGCAGTATGGCAGGGTCGGTAGAGCAACAGGCAAAATTTGTTCTGCCGTATTTAACTACGCTCCATTGTGTTCTAAGTTCAAATCCAACGAGGGTTGACTTTACTTTTCATCCTTCTGGTTTCGATATCACAAAGTACCATTCAAGTCTCTGGGTCAATATAAACGACTGTTTTCCTTCTCACTAAATAGGTGGCCTTGTGCCTATGTTATAGTAGTAGTAGTAGTAGTAGTAGTAACAGCAATAGCAGCAGCAGCAAATATAACGATGAGAGTAGTAGAAATAGCGTTGAAGAGGACAAAAGAAATAATGAGATAATGAAAATTATGGTGATAAAAACCGAAATATTCCTCGGAGTAGTAGTAACACTGACACTAGAGATACAAGCTAACGGCAGAGATCGCTCGCTAGACCTGTTAAAAGAAAAAGCAGCCTATTCCCCGTGAAATCCATATCATGCATTCTTATTGGAAGGACACGTTAAATAATGTAGTCCAAAATACAGTCACAATTTTTTTAAAGAGGATGGGCATGTGTGGAAAGTCTTTGATCATATGTTTGATTTTGTCGAATCAATGCTGAACAACATCAATAAGAATAGGAGAAGTAGTAGTTGTAATAGTAGTGGTGGTGGTGATAGTAGTAGATTCCTCAGATATCATACTAGTAATAATTCCAATAGTGTTAGCAAAATTAGATATTCTAACGGTAATTTACACAACAACAACAACAATAGCAACTGTTGGTGAGCAGAGATGTTGCAAATGGCAGGCAACAGCTGCCACAGTATGCATGTGAATAGTGAATAACAGAAAGTATCGTGTTACATGCGTAACATTAAACGGACTGGTTCGCAAGACAAGCAAAAGTGACAAACTGGTCGATAAAGGGTTCCACCTAAAATACTAGATACTTCCTATCCTCTCAGCAAATTATCAATATCCACCGAACTAGAAGCTAACGAGGGAGCTGCTAGGCCAAAGTTCGACATGCTAAAAATAGCAGCCAAGTTCCCTCAAATCTTACCCGACCGTCTTAGAAAAGAATACGTTGGATAATGTTGTTCTAAGTTCCCAGCACATAGGAAAAAAGATAGGATGATTATGACTGGAAAGCCTTTAATCATAGATTTCTCAAGCCGCAAGTCAATGAGAGCCCCTGTGTAGTCGCTCGATATAAATAGAAATAGTAGCCAAATGTCCATCAACTCATAATCTTATATCGTCTTATATATACATTGGACAATGTGGTCGCGGCTAGAACATCTTTCGTTACAGATTTTCTCGATCAGAGCTAGTCTGGAGCTAAACAACGTTTTTTGCTTTCTTTTTACTGGCTTGAAAGGTCAATGTTTCGACTCTTGTTACAAGCACTGCGATGCGTCCCGTGCAAAGAGACTTGACAACTGCTAAACTTTAGCAGCAGCCAAGCATGTAAAATAAGAACCGTGCAATAATTAGAATATTTTATTTTTCTATTTCCCACCGGGTCAAACCCTTTCAACCATTCTTAGAAGCGAGAATACTGAATAATTAACATCAGTTTTGATAACTTTCAATGAAAAGTTTCACTCCTCTTAGCTAAACATGCGACCCATAGCAAAACTCATCACTCGCCGAAATAAATTCGATATACATTAACCATTTTATTACGGTAAACCGAAGAGGAATAAAACTTTTCGGCTTCACTGGACAGTCTTCTTTCGTAACATTCTCAGATGGTTTTATATATATATATATAAAATTTATAATTTATTAATAAGAGTCCACTTTTGCTGGTCATTCTTCTTATTTTTGTATGTTATATATATATATATATGTATATATATATATATATATATCCTCTAAGAGTAGCACTTATGTATGTATGTATGTATGTATGTATGCATGCACTGTTCTTGGAAATACAAAAAGAAACCTGTAGCATAAGATCGGATTTCAAGTCAGGACTAATAAATTTGTATTCCAATTCGCTGATTTCGTTTCTATGTAATAAATAAAAAAGAAAAACTAAACCTGCCCAAACAACCAAAAATGTTACAAGATAAACAAAAGATGTTCAAAGTGATAGTAATAAAAGAAAAATTGTTAATGTCACAACGTCCTCTTTCTAAGAAAGGAGAAATAGAAAGTTGCAAATGTTAATGTGTTCCCTTAATGTTATGTTAAGTAAAATGCCATCGTCTAAGTATGGAACAAAATTCGTCGTGTGTTCAGCTTGTAGGTACAACTGTAAAAAGGTTTCAAATTAGTGAATGAATGAGAAATGTGCATACTATTAATTGTCGATGTTAGGGTGACGGAAAAGACAGAAATGCTAAAGCACCGTAGTAAATGCATAACATCGAAACTCTGGGTTTAGATCACGACAAAAGAAATGTCAACCTTTCGTCTCCCGCAATCCAGTCACCTGTATTAAATAACTTACATCTATTCCAGTTATAAACAAATTGAGACCCTCGAAAAGGTTGGCTATGCTTGATGTATACAATCGACTAGCTAATTTGTTCATGAAAAAAATCAAAAACATAGCATCCAATTTCTCTTTAACAATTCCTTTACACACACACACACCACATGTAAGCGTGTAATAAATAAAGTGTAAAAGAGCGAAAGAAAATGTAGGAAAAAATAAATAATCCTGAGTTGAATCGGGAGTGTCCTGCGAAGTGAGATTAATATTAATGGATATAATAAAGAGCGAAAATAAACCAACAAGTCCCTTACGAACTATGTAAGTGACTATTAAGAGAGACAGCTGATAAATGAAGTCATAATTATAAATTATAACAACAAAACGATAAAAACTGTAAAACTAATTGAATGTTGATCGATTAGGCTGTATCTCTGAAAAATGAAAGCGGAAACTATTTAACTATTTAAAGCTAACAAGGACAAATGTGGCGTTAGGGGTCTAAGCAACGGGTACCTTGACCTGTCGTCGTTTTATTGCTTGAAGATATGCACTAAGGTTCGACGATGACTCGCTGAGGTCTGTGTCGGTATTAACTGATACATATTCATTCATTCGGCGCTGATGAATAACTCCACAGCTACTCCGAGTTTTCCGTCTTTGTACATTCGAAAAGGCGATACAAGTACTTTTTCTGCGGTTTGTACACCCTAACATCTATATAAATATATTAAACATACATATATATCATGCTGGAATGTATCTTGTACATTTCTCACATGACAGACACAAGAGTAGTCACATTTCCATTCATTTCGTATACCACTTAGTATATATGTATATATACATTGTCCTGGTATATATACATATATATATGTGTTTTTTACATCATTAACCATTTGTTTTGCCGCTGTGCCTCTCTCTTTGCCTATCTACCCAGCACTTGATCTTTCTGCTGCTTCTGCTATTATCTCCTCCAACCTTTCTCATTGCGAAGCACCGCTCACTGTTGTCTTCCAATGACGTCACAATAAAAATGGCTTCTACCCTTTCTTCATGTTGTTACTTCTCTCCGTAACAAGGTAGCAAGGTAGGGAGTCAGGCTCTTTATAGGTCAGCGGAGAGTGACCGAAAGGAAAAATATATATCTTCTAAACAATAAGGGAGCTAAGTTTATTGGCGAGAAGTTGGAGTTTGCTTACCATTAGCCATCAATCGGTGACCCACACATTACGAACTACTGCTATTAGTAGTAAGACGAATTATCTCGCACTCACGAATTTTACACACGATTCGCTACTACTACAGTTTTGGCTGAACTGCAACAAAACCCATATATATTTTTTTACGCTTTTCATCTCTGCTTGTATGTGTGTGTATATATATATAAATAAATATATATATATATAGGACAACACTGCTTGTAGAGATATATTTACGAGCGTAATAACGAAAAGAAAAAAATAAGTAAAGGAATCAAAATATCTCCGAAAATAATCAGTCACAACCTTCCAAATCATCGGATGGGTTTTACCCTGTTCTTGCCTAGCTTACCCTACACCCTACAGTTTATTATCTGAACATATTTTTTACTTGTAGCTGTTTTGGCTTGACCTTCTCACTCCGTTACAAGCAAGCTACCTGCTTAAACAAAAGAACAACTCCTTGCTAGCTATTTTTTATTCTCCTCCTTTTTTTTTTCACCTTGTCCCCTATTCAATCCACATTCGAAACTTCCTCGTCGGTTTTCTTCCCTTTCAGTTGATTATTTATATATTTAAAAAAGATAATATTAGAATATTAAAAGAACAAACCAAGAGCCATTCTATTGGAATAAATTTCATCCCATCTACACATTAAGGGGGGGAGAGCAAGGGATAACTCGAGTCTGTCGGATTTATATGTAAAAATAAATGTGTCTAAATGAGGACTAGATCATATCTACATAATAAATCTAAAAAAGCGTGCAGGCAAGTGTTATCTTATGTTCAATCACCTGGAAACAACCGCAAATGTAAGTATATATTTTACTCCTCCTCTTTATTATGTTTGCATGTTTGTCTATATAACACATTGATACTCGGTTATGATTCTTAAT
>NC_142931.1:60366954-60389454 GCF_046866305.1 Octopus bimaculoides | reverse complement strand
TGAGATTTCAATAGTGTGATTGTTTATTTTTACGATGACATTGTAGTGCATGTGTGAGAGGGTGCATCTGGATGGATTGAACATAAAACAGGTAGAATATTTAGGCCAGATAGTTGGTTTAAATGCTGATGGTTTAATATGTGTTTTTTTAACCTTGATATGAAAACAAATACTGTAATTAAATCAGCAGCCAGAAAAACTACCCCCAAATAACTGAATTAACAAAATTATTAATTTGAGATTTTGTTAAAGCATCATTAGGTTCAATTACTTTTTCTGCTGGTAGCTGAGAAAATGTTGTAAGCACTACTTTATGAAAAATGTAAGCACCACTAAGATAGGTCTAAACTTATTTACTTAGTGGTACAACATTGACTAACCAAATACCTAAGAGTAATAAGATTTCTTTCTGTATGTTTTAAGTTCAAATCCAGTGGAGGGGTGAAATTCAGTATGATAGCTATCAATCATGAACTTAAATTGATTTAAGTGAATATACACCTCATCCAAAATTTATGGCCTTGTTTAACCATGAAAAGTCACTATTATATATAGTGATTTTTTAATTTTATAAAGTGAAGAGGATATAGTCAATTGAATTGATTCTAGGATTATTTCTGGTGCTTATTTTATCAGGCCTGGAAAAATGAGAAACAAAGTCAATTCCTATAGGATTTGAACAAAGAACAAAATTAAACAGTGTGATACATACAGTCTACAATTCAATTGTTTGTTAAAATATTGCATTACAATAGTATATAAATATCATCATCAGCATTTTGAGTCAAACAGAATTAGTTGAGGTATATTTCCCTACAGCTGGATGCCTTTCCTGTTGCTAACCTTCACCTGTTTCTGAGCAAAGCAATATTTTCCCATGGCTAGATATGTATGCATGGAAGATTGGAAACAAATGAAACCATTTGTGTGATTAGTGATGCTCATTTACAACTGTTGTGTGATGCCCAGACAAGAAGACACACACGTGTATACACATAGTAGGCTTCTTCCAGTTTCTATCCATCAAATTCACTCATGAGGCTATAGTAGTCCAAGGTGCCTAAGCAAACCAAAGCCTTATGAATGAATTTGGTGGACAGAAAGTGAAAGAAGCTCATTGTATTAAAAATGATGATGATGATGATATCTATACCCAAAATTGGATTGAAATTGAAACCATGTGGCTGGGAAGTAAGCTTAACTATACAGCCATGCTTCCACTTATAATCTCATCTACACTTAACAAGACACATTGGTTATAAGGAAATAGTAGTTAACTAATAAATTTGCTTAACCAAGAAATCTGAAATATTCTGAACAAAAGTGCAGTAAAAGTAGAGCTAAAAAAAAAAGAGAGAAAAAATACAAAATTCTTGTGATTTCTTCTGCTAATATTAGCACATTAGATTTAATATCAGACTTTTTTCATAAGAATTAGCTGTAGTTATGAGGTTACATTTTTGGGGAAGGTAAATTTTATTACCTCGGATAATCACAAATAGTATACTATACTGAAATTAATCATCGCAATTTTCTGCAGTCAGTTCTCAATGCTAACATAGTTGAAATAGGTATGTGAGCAGGACTAGCACACAAGCCACATACGTTTAGATGTTTACATCAACCAAATTTGAATTAATGGGGGTCAAAGTTATAACTAACCACTATGCCAGCAAATGTATATCTTGTACATTTACTTGCTGATTCTTTCGCCACAATTTTGGCAAGTTAAGTGAAAGTTGTGTTTTGTAGATAAGTCCAGAATAAGATTGAAAACTGTCAAAAGTTATTAGAATTACTAAAATATTAGCGACTGATTGCTATTGCTTTCTCCTTACAGCATATTTATTTCAAGTTAGCTTTTTAATACTCCAATGCATTGTTCATAAGCACAGAATAATTAAAAAACACAAAATAATTTAGATGCATATTATTTTATGAAGCATGTTTCAAATTAATTTAATCTCAATATATCTGCTTGCTGCTGTTATGTAGCTCCAGATCAGCCATGACCAGAACATGAGCTTATAAGGATGTCTCTATGTGGTTGTTTGATCTGCTATACCTAGCAACCAAATCTACTTCAAGCTTCACCCTACTTTATTAAAAATACACATCTGGTTTTCAGTATTTCTGTTATGCCATTAGTTATTCCAAATTGTTCTTACTTCATTCTGGTAGTTACTAACCATCATTTAATCCAATAAAAGAGCTGTTGCATGGTTGCTCAGTGTAAGAGTAAACACAGCTAAGTCTTCTTCAAATCATATCCTACTGTCTTAAAGGAAAGAAAGATACATTAGATAATGTGGTCCTCAAGACATTATTTCTAAATAAAAAATTATTCCTTCCAATCACACCCTACTGCATTAGTAAAAAAGAAAAAGTTTGGATAATGAAGTACATAATTCACAGCATCTGGGTAAATGTCAGGGATGGTCACAGCTGGAATGCCTTTCATCGTAGGTCAGCTCAATCAGTGCTGACTTGGGGGCAATATAACACCACCAACAATCAACCATTATTTGTTCAGCTAATTCTAATAATTCATTCTAACCAACAAATCATCATAATTATTAATACCTACAAATCCAGTCTATTTCTTAAATTCTAAACCTATGCTTAGTGGCTCACATTTATTTCCTTTCCTTTCACATTACATATTCAGTTTTACAACTCAAACAAGAACAGTAAATTATAGTGATGCCTGATGTCTTTTTTTCTCCTCTCTCTAACTGTTACAAACCTTTCATCCTTATAGTAAATTTTCAATGCACAGCTAAAAAGACTAAGCATATAGTTATAACTAGGAACCACTTAACTAAACAGATTTAATGTATCTATTATAATGGCTTCCAACTAGCATTAAACCACACCTTACATAAAGCTTACTGGTTATACAGTTGCATCTATCATGATATGTATCAATAACATTAAATTTATGCTGCATTGTATTTTAAAACATAATCTTCTTATGATCACAACAATGCTGTGAAGAAACTTGTAAATGCTAACAAAGATGAACTAATGTCCATTTCTAACTGAGATATTGCATGAATAGCAGATGCAATTTTTAATACATGATGTATTTAAGTTCTTGTGTGGGTCTGTTACAAAAGGAAAAAGTACATTAAAAGTACATGACCTTAATATTTGCAACAGTGTGTCCTCTGCTAAGAAACACCCAAGAGTCACAGTGAGATGTTATACCAGGAAACAGATTAAGTTGAGTCAACTACCCAAGTCTAGGTACAGTTTGATGGGCTTCTGCTTAGTTTCCCCTTTTGCTCACAAATTTTAGGCCAACCTAAGGATATGGTAGAAGTCATTTGCTCAAAGCACCATACAGCGTGCTTGAATCCAGAATCATGTGATTGCTAAGTGAACTTTTTAACCATGTACCCATAACTGCACCTGTAAAGAAGCTTCTTAAGGCTCTGATCAGAAGACATCTCATGATAACCAAAATGCCATTGCATCATAATAATGAAATTACTCCTTCAAGAAAAATGCTTACTGACAAACAATTATAAAATCCCTCCTAAAGCTTACATTTTATAATTGTTAATTTTTGGCCTACAGTATTAGATGTAATAGCTAGTTTAAATGAATTTTTTTAACACATCTTTTTGGAAAATGATGCACATGCTACATAACTAAATCCCAGTTAGTTACAAACATTAATTTGAAGGTTTTCACTTTCAGAATATTGAAAATACTCAGAGAAAATATATCAATTTTACTATAGATGACAGAGACATCATTATTTCTGATGTCAATAGTAATAAAAATGAAACAGAAAAGTAAGAAATGTAAATAAATAAAGCCATTCAATACCATTCAGAGCTTACACAAAAATAAGATAGAGACAAATTGTTTATATATATATATATATATATATATATATATATATATTTGGTAGTGTTCACAGTAGTGAAATCATACCACTGGTCAGCTAGCTACTTATGTATAGATTATTTTCAACTATCCTGCATGGTTAGTTTGCCCAATATTTATGTGAAGTAAATTTTCAGTGGTTTATGGGACATTAAAATTCTGAGGCTTTGTTTTCTTGTATGCATCTATATTCATGCTGCTTATTTCTTGTTATATTTCACTATTCATATTGTTTGAAAGAAACGATTTTCTTCTTAAACAAACAAAAATATTCTTACAGTATCCTAAACAGCATTCATATTTATCGCCAAGATTTTATAGAAATTTTGATAAAATTGAGAGAATGGTGTTTATTCATGAGAACTGTTTATTTAAAAATGCCTTTGATAGCTAGATGCACAAGAGGCTAAAAAGAGGTAAGTCAGCATATTATGTAATTTCAGGTTACGGGACTGCAAGGAAAAATAAGTTATAAAACTTCTAAGCTTAAAAAGGTGTTTCTGACTTACTACACAACTGATCAAAAACATCTGTTACATAATAGTTCTTTTTTAACTTGAAAGAAGAAATAAGAGAATAAATACTTCTTTTCACTAGATATATTTTTTTTCTTTTTATGATTATTAGGACAAGTTTACACAACAGAATAACCCTTCATCATTGCTTTCCCTACAGCCATCTCCAGGAAAATGAAGTCTTTGACAAGAGACCTCACAAGACATTTTCTCCCTTTTTTTCTTTTACTTCTGCCCCATTTCTTCATTTAACATGTGACGCTTCTATTTTTGAAAAATTATTATTTGAGTTTACCATATTAAAATATCTAGCACCAATTAATTCAGTGCTAATAGTAATACTTATACAGCTGTTATTAATTATTTTTCATTAATTCAAAATACTTCATCTCTTATATTATCCATTCTCATTACATATACATGAGATCATTGCATTTTTTTCTTTTCTTTTATAAAATAAATTACCATAAGCACACGTGTGGTTGCATGGTAAAAACGTTTGCTTCCTAACCACATGTTTTCAGCTTCAATCCCACTGCATGGCACCTTGGGCAAGTGTCTCCCCTCAGGCTGACCAAAGTCTTGTGAGTGGATTTGGTCAATAAAAACTGAAAGAAGTCTGTTGTATTTATGAGTGTGTGTTTGTGTTTGTCTCCTGTAACTTAGTGGTTTGGTAAAAAAGACGAATAGCATAAGTACCAAACTTTAAAAAAAATAAGTACTGGGAGTGATTTGCACAACTAAACCCTTCAAGGTGACGCTCCAGCATGGCTGCAATCTGATGACTGAAACAAATAAATAATAAAAGATATGTTGAATCATGAGAATCCAATATATTCTTTCAATTAATACAATGTACATCTGCTCATCTCATTCTGGTCCAGCATTTATAAAACCTTATGTTAGAGTTCATTAAACTAATGTGCTATATCACTGGTATGTATCCAATCATTTGGCAGATTGCTTTTATGTTGACAAGCTTTCAAAACAATGCAAACATTCATATTTTATGCATTGCATTATTTTGATTGTTATGTCAACTTCAAATACATTAAGATAGACAACATCTAAATAGTTATATTTCTGTTAAGTAAATTAGGAAAGACAAGGGCTAAGTTACATGACTACAGAAGTTAAACTTCCAACACTCATTGTTTTTTATATGCACACATACATAATGCCCACCACCACAAAAAAAAAAAAAATATCCTTCCAACATAGTCACACTCCTCCAAAAACATATATGCAGAGAAACCCTGCAATTTTTGAATATTATAAGAGGAGCAGTGCTCACCACCACTTTAGTACCTCCAAGAATGGTGACTGAGATTGATGCTGATTGCAACTGATATCCAGCCAGAACATCTCCAGGAAAAATGTGAATGAGAAAGGCTTGATATGAATGCTTGCAAAAAAGTTGACTATTAAAAGCAGTGGTGCTAAAAAAGAATGACATATTAAGCCTATCACCCAAAATCTATGTTCACCATAAGGTGCTATATTTTATATGTGTGTGTGTGTGTTTGTATCTCACCTTTCTATCAGGAGGTACAAGCACTTACACACAAACATGTATACACACAACAATAACTTCTAACCACGAAATTCAATCACTAGGCTTTGATCAGCTTAAGGTTATAGCAGAAGACACTTGGCCAAGGTGCCACACAATGTGATTGAACCCAAAAACCATGTGATTGAGAAGCATGTTTCCTAACCACACAGCCATGCCTGTGCCTACCAGACACACACGTACAAACACAAGTATATGAAGCATGGCTGAATGGTTAAGAAATTTGCTTCCCAATTACTCGGTTTTAGGTTCATTCCAAATGTGTGGCATCTTGAGTAAGTGTCTTTTACTAGAGCCTTGGTTTAACCGAGGCCTTGTAAGTGAAACTGGGTACCAGAAACTGTATGAAAGCATATTAGATGGATTGTATCTGTAATTTAAAGGTTCAGGCTTGTCACACTGATTCTATCTGAGAATTACATTAAAAATACATGCAAAATGTTCAGCCACATACACACTAATTCCATGAACAAATGAATAACTCATCATTAAAGGGGAAAAAGATTCTTGTAGACATACATGTGTTTGGACTGTGATAAAATTCATTAACTTTTACATCAGGTACTAATGTTTCAACGTTTGTTATCCCTCTAAAACAAAACTATGGCATCTTATGATGAATGACAAAACAACTTTTATGAAACAGAAAACTTCATGTAGATTGATCTCCATCTGTACAAGAAATGCACAAAAGACAACAAAGAATAATATAGGGAAATGCAACATTTCTGTTTTATAAGTCTAAGATGCAAGGAGAAGAACCATAAAATAAAATGGTTGTCTTACATTCAATGTTTAGCTTGGATTGTTAAGTTCAGATAACACCGAAAAGTTGTGGACAATCCGACATTGCTTGTACAGCTAAGGATGTCAACACATTCACCCCTGTCAATAATTGAATACTGGTGCAGCAGGGCAAAGTAAGACTGAAGCCTGCCAATAGTTGACTTGACTTTATTATTCTTTACATTTAATACAGATAAGTACACGTTATATACTGAGGTTGAGTCAATCAACTAGTACCACTCCTTTCCAACAAATTTGGGGTCTAGTGCCCACGTGATTTGAGATTCAGTCCCACTGTGTGGTACCTTGGGTATGTGTCTCCTACTATAGCCTTGGGCTGACCAAAGCCTTGTGAGTGGATTTAGTAGACGAAAACTGAAAGAAGCCCATTGTGTGTGTGTGTGTGTGTGTGTGTGTGTGTGTGTGACCCCAATACTGCTTGACAATTGGTATTGATGTGCTAATATCTCCATAACTTTGCGGTTTGGCAAAAGGGACCGACAGAATAAGTACCAGGCTTTAAAAAACAGTAAGTACTGGGTTCAATTCGTTCAACTAAAAAATTCAAGGTGGTGCCCCAACATGGCCGCAGTCTGAAGACTGAAACAAGAAAAAGAGAAAAAGAAATACATATATCCATTATCTTTTTTTTTCTTTTTTACAAATTTGTAGCTTTGTGATAAAATAAGAAATACAGAGATTATTCAGCAGCAGCAGCAGCAGCAGCAGCAGCGACAAGGGTTACAATGGTGGTATTGATGGCAACAGCAAAATCCACAGAACAATCATTTGTCAATTTATTCACAACTCAAGAGCTAAGCATTTAATTCCTCATTTATTTAGGTGGGTTTTTAGGTGGACTGATATGGAACTGGCATTTCAAGTACTTTAAATAAACAAAGAGTGCAATAAGTGCAGCTTTGACCCCTCAGTGATGATTCATTTTAAAGGAGCTAACAAGTTTTATTAAATAAGACAAGCTAATCAATGCTGGCTGGCTGGCTAGATGGCAAGGGAGCCAATAATAGCATTGTGGTGGCATATGGTCATTCAGTCATAATGGCTGGGGGAGAGGTTTTGACGATTTTCTCCCCCCACCCATTAATAAAAAAGGAATTAATTTTTTACATAAGGGATAGCTAGTGATGCATAAATGTCACATGTTGTCTGGTGTGTGGCAAAGGGCAGACAATAAACATCTGGTGAGCTAAATCTGAATTCCAAATTTAATTAGGTTACAACTATTTCACCTACTCTGCAATATCATTCGAGAAAGCATGAACATCACAACTCACATTCCACCACCTCCTCAAATTAATAGGAATAGGGTTCTATATTTAAGAAATGAGGAATTATGTACATTATTTACATTATTTACAATTGACGGATATTTATCCTCATCTTGTTTGTTAACACAGCGTTTCGGCTGATATAACCCTCCAGCCTTCATCAGGTGTCTTGGGGAAATTTCAAACCTGGGTTCTCATTCCTAAGGTTTTTTGGGGATTGTTGTTGTTATTATTATTATTATTATTATTCAGGTCACTGCTTGGAATCAAACTCGGAATCTTGTGATTATTAGCCTGCGCTATTAACCACTACGCCACGGGCATATGGCATAGTGGTTAAGAGCGCAGGCTACTAACCCCAAGATTTCAAGTTCAATTCCAGGTAGTGACCTGAATAATAATAATAATAACAACAACATTGAAAAGTATCTTAGGAATGAGTACCTTCGAAATTTCCCCATGACAGCTGATGAAGGCTGGAGGGTATATCAGCTGAAATGTTGTGTTAACAACAAACAAGATAAGGACAAATATCCATCAATTGTAAATACTGTAATAGGAATAGGGCTGAAAACTTCCTAACAATAAAGTTAAAAAAAAAACAAATCAAAGTCATAGCTCTGTGGTCAGAAGCTGGCTTTCCAACCCATGATCCCAGGTTCAGCCTCAGGCTGACTAAAACCTTGTGAGTGGATTTGGTTGACTGAAACTGAAAAAAAGTCCATCATACGTATGTGTATGTGAGTCTCTATGTGTTTGTCCCCCACCACTACTTGACAATTGATGGTGGTATGTTTACATCCCCGTAACTTAGCAGTTCGGCAAAAGAGACTAATAGATAGAATAAGTACCAGTACTTTAAAAAAAGTAAGTACTGGGGTTGATTCATTTGACTAAAAATTTTTCAAGATGGTGCCCCAGCATGGCCACAGTCTTATGACTGAAAAAAGGAAAAGAAAAGAAAGTGAATCAATTAATGAACATTAATGTGAGGGCTGCATAAATATTTATCGTTTGTAGACATGCTGTGTAGCAGTGAAAAACACTCAGTAGAGACATTGAGTGGGTAGAGAAAAATTAGTTGAATATTCTGCATATCAAATAGGCAATATAATGATTTCTTCTTTTTCTTTTATAATTGTTAGCTTGCTGTATATGGAAAAACATTGTCATAGTATAAACACACGAAGAGAAAGAATGACTCACAGTCATACTGAATAAAATGTCATGTCAGTGACTGATTGATGGCAGCTAATGAAAAGCAGAACCAAAGAAAGAAAGTGGTGAATGAATAGTGTAATCCCTATAATAGAACTGTTTTAGAACTGCCAAACACCTCATCAGGTTTGCACCATAAATCCTCAATCAATACAAAACTATTAAACTACCAAACTACTGGTACAAAACCATTAAATTACCAAACTACTAAGTTGAATGCTGTAACTACCTGCCTCCAAAAAAACGCTAATTAATTTGATTCTATAAACCAGTCATGAGCAAACTGCAGCCTGCAAGACTTTCTGAATGGCATGTCTAAAAAAAATTACCTTGAATTTTTATAACAGTAAGGCCCGACTGATGATGTCCACTTCTTGAAAAAGGTTGTCTATGCCTGTTGTAAACCATGCAACAACTAACCATTCTGTCACTGTAAACCATCAAATTACCCATTAGTTTAGTATTATAAACCATTATGCAACTAATCAATTTACAATTAATTTGGCAATTTACTACTGAGATGATCTCTCTTTGTATTTATTTCCAACCAAAACTGCTATCAGTTTGTTGTAGTTTAGTTCCCAAGTGATCCCTGATTAGAAAGATATATAATCTAAGACATTCCAAGCATGCTTTTGGACAAGCCAACAATAGCCTCGATGGAATCACTCAACCTCCTGAAAAATAAAGTTTACTTGAATAATATCTTAGTCTTAAATCAAAATAGACACATTGAACAATGTAATTCAAAAAGACAGCATGGTCCCAACAAGAATACCTTTGACTAATTGATCTATTCAATCCAGACTAATCTGAGGCTAAGTAACAATAAAAATAACATATGCTTTGAATGCAACAGAACATATGACCCTTCATTAATGAGTAATGTTCCAGCATGTTTTTTTATCTTTTTTTGCTGCCACAAAGAATTTTTAATGAAGGTCTGAAAGTTCAATTCCAGCCCGAGACAAAAAAGTATAAGACTGAAGGTTTGAAAATGTTTAACTCAATATTAAAATGAAGGAAGTTAGACTTCTTCAATTCATGTTAGAATGAAAAAAAAATTAAAATTGAAGAATCATGATGAATGTAGACACTGTTGACTTGACAATTATCAATTGAAACTAAATTTAATAAAATAGCACCCAAATGAACTAAATCTAGTCAACCTTGGTAACTGGAAAATCACCCCAAAAAGTACAAGTTAATGTTTGCATTTTTTTTTTCAACATATGTATACTAAGATGTTAAAACCTTACAAGACTAACCACTGTTTCAACAGAAGGGAACCAAAATGTTCTAGAAAGATTCTAAAGTAATTTTTTTTAATTTCAGAGAATAAACCCATTGCACGGGCCATTTTAAAGAAAACTCACTTTGCTTTGTACATTAGAAAATTCATAAGAAGTAAACAAAATAGATTAAATATATACAATATATGTTAATAGATATAAGAGGAACTGCATAAACATAAAACATGATATGCTTCTTCAGTCTGCCAACAAAACATTGGATATATTCCAGATAAAAGAAACATATAGCGCAAAGAACTCTTTCTGAGATCATTATAAGCTACAGTCTTTGTGCTATTATGAGTATCTATATTCGCAATGATTATACCTGCTGTTTTGAGGGACTCTTTTGATGCATCTCAGTCAGCACCAACTCTACAGTACACCATGTGTAAAATGATTTATTATCTATAAGCATTCTTTCACATAGAGATTATTTATATTGTTCTCAACCCCACCCACTAACAAGCAATTCAGATTCAACATTATATTCATACAGATACACACGCATACACACGATCAACTGCATCAAAGAAAAGACTGTGAATCAGACTGCGTCTGAAAAATTGCTGTGTCAAAATGACTCTATCCATTGCCATAGCTTTCAGCTGACTCATCTTTCTTTCACTACTTCACAATAATCCAGAGATGAAATCTGTTTGCTGGACCTGCTAGAAATAACAGCCAAATTTCCCTCAAATTACAACCTATTATCTTAAAGTGTGCATCAGATAATATAGTCCATGATATACAAAAAGTGGCATAGTCTCAGCTGGAAACACCTTTGGCCACAGGTCAGCTCAATCAAAGCTGACCTGAGGTTATATCAACATTTGCTCTTCTGAACTTGCTCATTTTACATTACTCACACATATAATTCAAATGAAACATTCACCACACAAACAAAATGCAACATCTTGTAGGTCTCCCTTCCTTGGAATAGACAAATCTAAAATGACTGTGGCCAACGCATACAAGCTCCAATCATCATTCTAATACAAACAAAACTCACAGGAAAGACAGAGAGTAAATGACACGGCTTTCTGATTAAGAAGTTTGTTTTGAAATTACAGGGTTTCATCTCACTACATAGAATATTAGACAAATGCATTCTACCATAGCTTCAGGTTGATTAATATCTTGTGAATGAAATATGGTAAACAGAAATTGTACTGAAGCAAGCAGACAAGTAGGCATTGGCAAGAAAAACAATTAACTGTTGCTTTGAACACACTCTCTTATGATATTTGTTCTGCATGAGTCACACAGGCAGTTCTTTGTCTATGGGACTCAGATACCATTATAAATCACTGGTTCACCAATATTTACAACAGCAACAGTGAGTTACTATTGTAAATGCATGTGATTCACTTGTTGGGAAATTGTGTACCCATAGATGTTGTTCATAAAATGTGACATGAAATTTTAAAAAATGAGTAGTGAAAGATTTTACTGTATAGGTGCAAGCATGGCTGCACTTATATAGTAAGAAGCTTGCTTTGCAACTATATGATTTTAGGCTCAGTTCTATTGCACAGCATCTCAAACAAGTGTCTTCTACTACAGCCCCAAGCCAACCAATGCCTAGTGAGTAAATATGATAGATGGAAACTGTGTGAAAGCCTGTTGTGTGTACATATATGCATATGTGTGTGTATATACATACATACACACACACACACATATATATATACACACACATATACATATGTGTGTGTGAGAGTATATATACACACATATACATATATGTATATATACACACGCTTTCGATAAGACCAATGAGATGAAAAATGTACCAATGTATCTTGTGTTAATAGAAGAAAGTAATTGTAGTATCAGAAAACTGAAGCAGACATGAAGGGAAAAGGGGGTATAGTTTGATCTCAGGTAGATGAGCCACACAGAAGGTAGATTAGAGAATTAAGAAGAATGGCAGCATGCTATACTGCAGATCTGCCCAACCCACACAAAGATGAGAAAAATAAATGAAAACATTCAAACATATGCACATACATTTGAAGCTATTCACTTTTTCACTTTTATTTTCCACTTTTTGTCTATTTGTTTAAGCAACAAAATAAACACACAAAAGTAGGAAATTTGGAGTAACACTAAAGTGAATAACCAGCCTCAAATGAATAAACTCATATTTTTTTGAGTACTACTTCTCCTGTCTGCAGATGCATACATGATTAGATAGATAGATTAGATAAATAGATAGTTTAGATAGACAGTTGGATTAGATAGAGAGATGGATTAGATGCAAAGAGCATAAGAGTGAATAAATAGACAGACAGGAGGTTTTGTCAAATAAATGAAATAGTAGTGGCAAATAAAGCTTTAGGTTGTTGACTGTAACTGAAATGTGTAGCTATTATTTTGTTGTTTATCTGAGCAAAGCAGTGAGTAAAAGATAGCAAGTTTTCATTATAAAGTTACTTATGATAGGATAAGGTCTTATCCTGGGAGATAACTATCTTCCATCCACTTAACAGTATGGAATACTAGGGTTCAATACTAACCTAGTGAATCATTAAGATTTCTGAAAAGATCAATGCATTAAATGAACATATGGTTAACACCTGTTCAATTCTGTGCAAGAGTCATGTCATGTGTTCAATGAACACAAACTGTTGATCTTTAGCAAGTTGGGGTCCAATGTCATGAGACTAAAAAAAATGGTGCTGGAACTATGAGGCATGAAAATCAGTACATGCATGTGGCTAAGTTTGTTTTATGATCACATGGTTTCAGGTTCAACCCCACTGCACAGCACCTCAGACAAGTATCTTGTTAATTGCCAGTTTAAGGATTACCTACGAGTAGTAGTTTCTTGTAACATTTTTCTATCCAGTCTTGGAAGCCCTACAAAAGATAATGGGCAATGTGCTTCTAATGACTATGACAGTCGAAAAAGAAAGAAAGAGGTCATCCAATCAAAAGATGCCAAAACAGTAAAATAGAACCGATGACAGTTTTAGTAAGAAGAAAAAAAAAAGAACATGAGTCAGATTTATCAATTTAGTAATTACTTATTTAAATTATAGCTCTCTCTCTCTCTTCTTGTGTCATGGCATATTCATGCTGTAATCATAGCTTGTTCCTCCTCTATTTATTTCTGTCTCTCGCAACATCACCCAGGTCTTTCTCACCCTGCACACTCATTCTCTTCTTCATCCAGTCGAACATCTTCATTCTCTGCCTTCCTCTCGCTCTCCTTCTCACCAGCTGTCTCCACCATGTAACACTCCATTCCGTTATCCTCTCTGAGAAAATGACCAACAATTCTCCACTGTCTCTCTCTGATAGTATCCATCAACTGTCTCTTCACTTTCATCTTCTTCAACACTTCCACATTCATCACCCTCTGTACCCACGAGATTCTAAGCATTTTTCTATAAAACCACATCTCTGCAGCTTTGAGTCTCTTCTCCATGACTTTGCTTATCATCCAAGACTCACATCCATATGTTAGCACTGACAAGATGTAGCACTTCAATAGTCATTTCTTGACTTCCATTCCAATTCTCTTTGCACAAAAAATGCTCCTCATATCCATAAAAGTCTTCTTTGCTAATCCAATTCTGCACTTGATATAATTATCTGACCTTTCATCTGATGCGATCCAACTTCCTAGATATATGAAACTGTCCTTCTCTATTTTAATCAACCCTCCACAAAAGGATAAAAAATAAAATTATAGCTGACATATTTTAAAATACAATACTTAAGAAATCAATAAATGTTACACCACACCATTTATGTAAACAGGGAGAGTAGATTCCAGTCACCTTCAACTTCGATACATTTATTCAAGTTCTGAGTTCACATTCCACTGAGGTCAACTTTGCCTTTCTTCCTTTCGGGGTTGATGAAATAAGTGCCAGTCAAGCACTGGGTCGATGTAATTGACTTACCCCTCCCACAAAATTTCAGGTTTTGTGCCTACAGTAGAAAGGATTTATTTACATCATCAATCCTACAGTACTTAACTTTTTTAATCAACCCCTCCACAAAAGCATAAAAAGTAAAATTTCTGCTTGATGAAATTTAAAGTCAGAACAAAGAGCCAGATGAAATACCCTATGGCATTTTGTCTGATGCTCTAAAGATACTGTCAATCAACCAGTAGCAGTAGTGGTGGTGATGGGGTGGGGGTGGAGGTGGAGCTGGCAGCAGCAATGACTCCTTTTGACTATGAATACAAGCTTAATTTTGTTCCAAACGAAGATAACTACAATCTTATTATATTACTTGCTCTTATTTCATTGCCCTTTATGTATGTGTAACATGCACAGGGCTGCTTGCTTGTTTTTCTAGGCAACACAGTACCCTGCACACTTTTAAGGTGACAGGTTAACAGTAGCTCACAAACAATATGGAGGTGATATTCTGATATAATTAAATGTCCTTACTACAGCTAATCTCCCACCCTATAAGTATGTGTGGTACTATGTCATGCAGGTAAACAGAAGTTAACAGCTAACTGCAAGTTAACATTTTCCCCTAGACCTTAATAAAAAAAATACAAGTAGACTTTTCTTTGATAAGTTGAAAAACCCCTATATTTTAGAGGTAAGTTATCAAGTGCTGAGATGTTCATACTTGTTTGAAGGAAATTAATGACTTAGGAGTAAAATATCCTGAATTGTGATTGACTGAATTGTAGTCTAAGACTAAAATCTAAAATCCATGAAAACTTATGGAGTAAGTCTGTTAGGGTTTTTCTGCATACATTAAGAGAGCTTTTGATGAAGACTGCTCCAGCTGCAATCATCCTGTCTTTTCTTATTTTCAGGCATAGTATATCTCGGAATATTTTATCCAATGTGTATGAAGAGTAATATACACTATTTATAATGGACAGATGGGTGTTTGTTGTTAACACGTTTCAGCTGATGTACTCTCCAGCCTTCATGAGGTGTTCTAGTGGAATTTCGAACCCAACCCTTTATTTGACTAATGGAGTACACTGTTCCCATTCCTAAGATATGTTGCTGATGTTATTTTTTTTTGTTGATATTATTTTTCAAGTCCTTGCCTTGGATTGAACTTAGAATCCGAGGGTTAGTAGCCCACGCTCTTATCCACTACGCTATATGTCTGTGGGCATGTAACATCCTCACCGTTTTACTCAACTGATAACAAGTGGAATATCAACATTCAGGTACACATACACCACATCATATATATATGTGTGTGTGTGTGTGTGTACATGTGCACACATAACAAGCTTCTTACAGTTTCTATCTAGCAAATTCACTCTCAAGGCACAAAGGAATGGTCTCAAATAACTGCAAAGAGAAACAATATGAATATTCTTCCTTTCTACAAGATATAAAGAATGCTTGTTCATTAAAACAATTAAAAGGAGCTAGAGAAGAAGACACTCACCCTATGTGCTACACAGTGAGACTGCATGCAACCATGTGGTGCAAAATTAACTTTAACCATACAGCAACTCTTAGTATATTTATTACCAAACTTTATTTAAACTTCTGGAGTTACAATGTATTATTTAAATTTCATACAAGCTGAACTCATAGAAACAAAAAGAAAAATAAGAAAAAGCTACAGTTATTGAAATCACTGAAGAGTATCTCAGAGACACTTACCAGATACCATTTATGTCATCATTTTCCCAAGCAAAAACAATCCAAGGAGCATTTACGTTAAATGATGATGTTTCTAACATAGACACATAAGAAAGGATAAATTAGGAACTTTCTTTGTCGTCCCACAGTATTCTTAAAAAAACAAAAAAAACAAACCCAAATTACAAAAGATATTTCTCTCTCTCTCTAACTCATTAATTAATTTATTTGACTCATTTATGTCATTGTGACTCAAAGAACTGATACAATATTCAAATAGGCAGTGAAGAAAATAAATTGGTTTTACTAATTGAGAAATAGCTAAATACTGCATTCTACTTCTAAAAAAAGCATGTAGATCTAGGAGTGTTCCAATCCCCCTCCATAGACCAACTCTGTATGCTCATTTGTAACATTAGAGGAATGGTTCTCAACTGGTTGCTAAGTGACAAAATGTGAATATTCCTACCTCCCACAACATATAAAGGAAAGTTGTTCAATAGAACAATTGAAAGGATAAAATCATTAGTTGAAACTTTAGAGTTGAATATGTCACAGACAGAACTCAGTAGCACACAAGGATGACTAGCAGTACAAGAGCTCAAGAGAATTATAAACTGTTTCATGCAGTCCATATCAACAGAAGGTTGAATTAAGTATGCATTTAAAAGGATGGTTGAACAAACATTTCAGACCTACCTTACAAATTACAGATTCTAAATGTTAGGTGATATTTATAAGATTTTTTTCATAAGTTTTTTCTTGTCTCTTCTTCCTTAGAAAATAGGATTGAATTTCTCAAAAAGTAAATGCGACATCATATGGTTAACTACAAACAGAAATTATATTCTAGGCATATATATATATATATATATATATACACACACATATACTTATATATATATATATATATATATATATATATATATATATATATATATATATACTTTATATATATATATATATATATATATATATATATATATATATATACTTTATATATATATATATATATATATATATATATATATACACACACATATACTTTATATATATATATATATATATATATATATATATATATATATATATATATATACTTTATATATATATATATATATATATATATATATATACACACACATATACTTTATATATATATATATATATATATATATATATATATACTTTATATATATATATATATATATATATACTTTATATATATATATATATATATATATATATATATACTTTATATATATATATATATATATATATATATATATATATATATATATATACTTTATATATATATATATATATATATATATATATATATATATACTTTATATATATATATATATATATATATATATATATATACACACACATATACTTTATATATATATATATATATATATATATATATATATATATATATATATATATACATAAGAGCGTAGGCTCAAAATGCTAAAGACTTTTTCAGTTCCTGAGCGTTATACTAATACATCTGCTTGTTTTCTACACCAACTGTCTTCGTCTGTTGTTTTTTTTTGTGAATTCTCCCTATATATTTATATATATATATATATATATATATATATATATATATGCATACATATATATATTTACATATATATACATACCTATATATATTTATATACATATATACATACCTATATATATTTATATACATATATACATACCTATATATATTTATATACATATATACATACCTATATATATTTATATACATATATACATACCTATATATATTTATATACATATATATATACACACATACCTATATATATTTATATACATATATATATACACACATACCTATATATATTTATATACATATATATATATACACACATACCTATATATATTTATATCTATATACATACCTATATATATTTATATATATATATACATACCTTAAGAAGCATCAGTTGTGGTGTGCAAGAGAGACGATTGCGTTGGTATGGTCATGTGGCGAGAATGGACGAGGATAGCTGTGTGAAAAAGTGCCACACCCTAGCAGTGGAGGGAACCTGTGGAAGAGGTAGGCCCAGGAAAACCTGGGATGAGGTGGTGAGGCAAGACCTTCGAACATTGGGCCTCACCGAGGTGATGACTTCTGACCGAGACCTTTGGAAATATGCTGTGCGTGAGAAGACCCGGCAAGCCAAGTGAGACCTAAATCCAATGTCTATGTAGCATAAACACCAGGTGAAGAAAAACTGCAAAATCTAACCTCTACAGAATTATGTGTATCTTTTAACATGAAAAACTCTCAAAGATTATTCTCTGTCACAAAGCCTACATTTGAAATAGTTTCTGCTCAAGCATATCACTGTATTTTTAGCTTTATATACTATATATACAAACTAAACAAAAGAGAGTGGCATATGTGTCTGTGTCATGCCGAACAAGCATATGTCACAATAATCCTATGATTTACAGATGTCTCATTAATGAGCTGGCTATCATCTGACTAGACGAAGAAGTCACGCTGTGTGCATATTTGTAAATTTATAGATAAATATACACACATACACATATAATACGCATGTACATTTATATTATATCTATATAAATAATACATATGTCTATTATGCGCGTGTATGTGTGTGTATAATACATATGCCTATTGTATGTGTTATATATATATATATATATATATATATATATATATATACCTATATATATATGTATATATATGTGTGTGTGTATATATATATATGTGTGTGTGTGTGTGTGTGTGTGTGTGTGTGTGTGTGTGTGTGTGTGTGTGTGTGTGTGTGTGTATATATATACACATGTGTGTGTGTGTGTGTATGTGTATATATATAAATATATATATATATATTGTGTATTGTCATTTCTTCTTGTATTTGCAGGTCCTAAGCAGTCTTGTGGAGAGGGGGAATCTACTAATTGCTTGGATAATCTTAAGACTACCACACACACACACACACACATACACAAAGCTGAGTAAAGGTATATTAAATGCCCATGAAGATAAATTCTTGATTTTCATAAATTATTTTTCCTTGAAGAGAGAAAGAATAATCAAACACTTTATGGCAATTGCAATCAACTCAATATGAGGAGAGACAATCACAAGAGTCAACATGCTGTTTAGGCAAAGACATTTCGATTGTCTGAAGAGATGGAAACAGCCTTGTACAAGTTTCTGCTTCAATAGGCATCATCAGCACAGCAGTGCAGTTGATACCTACTGTCCTACCATGGATCTTGCAGATGAGATTGTTATACATCTATGATGGACTCTCCTATCGAAGATGACATATGAGCATTCAGCTTTTGCCAAATGAACTGCACAAATGATTTGTTTATAGTGATCAAATGTTCATGCTGCACATTAGTTCACTCTCTCCATCAAACCAACGTTGTCTGAACAAGTGAACTGTGTATATCATGTGTCAGGTGTCAAAGTGATTGCAGAGCAATGTGAGATGAAGTGTTTTCCCAGTCTAGGAATTGAAACCACAACCTCGCGATGGTGAGTACAACACCCTAACCATATGTATGTATGTGTATATACAGAAAGAGAGAGAGAGAGAGTTGAAAATATTTATGGTCTATGTAATTTGCATAAGGGGAGATGATTTCAATGAGTCAAGAATTTATTTAGTAAGACATTTGATATACATATATTTGACTTTACTGACAATATTCATGCCACTGGCCAATCTGAGTTATTTCTCTTAGTTCAAGTTTGGGTAAATTATGCAAATTAGTCTGAACCATAAACATAGTTTTTGAGGCTTTTAGTAGTTTGGCCTGGAAGAGACTGATAGTATAAATACTAAAATAAAATATGTTCTAGGATCAATCTGATGAACTCAGTGGTTAGAACATCAAGTTCACAATCATGAGGTAGTGAGTTTGATTCCTAGACCAGACTGTGTGTTGTGTTCTTGAGCAAGACACTTTATTTCATGCTGCTCTAGTTCACTCAACTGGAGAATTGAGTTATGACATCACTGGTGCCAAGCTGTATTGGCCTTTGCTTTTCCCTTGAGTAACATTGGTGGTGTGGAGAGGGAATGCTGGTATACACGGGTGACTGCTGGTCTTCCATAAATAACCTTGCCTAGACTTGTGCCTTGGAGGGGAACTTTCTTGGTGCAATCCCATGGTATGCAAGACTGAAGGGGGTCCATCTGTCATATATACACACACACACACTTTTATGTGTGCATGCACCCCACCCTCACATATATATAATAAAAGAAATGATAAAGGAATAGATTATTTCATGAAATTCATTAGCTTACAGCTGTTTCCATACCCTACAACAGAAACAGCTGTAAGCTAATGAAGTTCATAAGATAATTGTTTATTCCTTTGTCATTTTCTTTATTATTACTGCTCTGTACTCAACTAATGGTTTGTTCAGAGACATATGTACACTGAGTTTTACACCAGGTTATTAATATCGCAATACCTAAGTGAAATATAGATATTTAATCATTACAAAACTTGACTGTGGGTTTGGTAAGAATGTGAACACATTATTTTTATGCTACTGACATGCATAAAAAAGGGGTCTCTCTTGTTTGTTGATCCCTTCTCAAGAAAGACTTAACTGGCTTTCTTGTGCAATCAGTATGCTGTGTTGAGCATAAAATATGTATGGTTTAATTTATGACAAACTATCAAAGGCTTAAATATGCAAATAAGGCTGTTCATGATGATACTAGTCAAATTTACAACTGCTTTATATAGCAACAGATCTGTGCTATTGATCGGGAAGGAAACCGGTTACGCCTTTTCTGAAGAGCAGTTAACAAACCATGATCGGGTTCATCAGGAAACTCACTACCTCTGTTATTCTCTACATGACTAGCATAAAAATAGAATTTTTAGATACTTATTTAACCCACAGTGAGGATTTGTAATGCTTCTATACACACACACACACACAATCTGTGTGTATATATACATGTGTGTGTGTGTAAATAGTAAGATAATGCTATGCAACTTTGTAAAATTGTTAAAATTATATATATAGAGAGAGAGAGAGAGAGAGAGAGAGAGAGAGAGAAAGAGACAGAGAGAGACAGAGAGAGAGAGAGAGAGAGGGAGAGAGAGAAAGAGAGAGAGAGTTCTGTATGTATACACACACACACACATAAGCAGCATATGTATATACACATATGTAACGTACTTAGGCGTGGCTGTGTGGTTAAGAATCTTGTGTTTTAATGTGGACATGGGTTCAGTATCACCGAATGGCACCTTGGGCAAGTATCTACTATAGCACCGGGTCGACCAAAGCCCTGTGAGAGGATTCGGTAGATGGAAAGTGAAAGAAGCCAGCCGTGTATGTATGTATGTATGTATGCATGCATGTATATAAGTGAGTGTGTGTGTGTGTGTGTGTGTGTATGTGTGTGTGTATCGATCACCACTCAACATTTAACAATCAGTGTTGGTTTGTTTACTTCCCCGAAACTTAGTGGTTCGACAACAGAATAAGTACCATGCTTTAAAAAAGTAATGGCCTAGATTTATTCGACTAAAACCTTTCAAGGCAGTGTCCCAGCATTGCCGCAGTACAGTGACTAAAACAAGAAAAGATATGTGTGTGTGCGTGTAACTTCATATATATATATATATATATATATATATATATATATAATATGTGCACACACAGAGTTGTTCAGCCATTTTGTTCAGCATTAACCAATTCTGAAATATCAATCAATACTTCTAACACACACACAAAATAAATAAAACAATGTTCAAAGCGCCAGCTTCGGGCAAATTACACAGTATAGAAAGGAAAACAAAAACATATGAGAGACCAAATAAATACATTAATATGTATTGTTTGTTCCGATGAAGACTACGTGATGCAATAAATTAAAATAAATCAGAAGATATGAATATTAAAATGGAATAGTTAAATAAATTCCTAAGTATCTAGATGAAGATACCTGTTACAATAAGTGCAACAATGGAAATCATGATGTTTTAAAGATAGACTATGAGGGATGATGAAGGATCTATTTTGTCTTGAAATTTCAGAAGCTTATTCTTAAGTTCATATTGATTTGTGTCTGTGCATGTGTATATATATATATATATATATATATATATATATACACACACGTGCATGCAGAAATGTATATATGAAAACAAATATGTATGTGTGCGTGTGTGTACATTATATATATATATAATATCATATTATATATATATATAATATTATATATTATATTATATTATATTATATTAATATTATATATATATTATATTATATATATATTATATTATATTATATATATATAT
>NC_142931.1:60285961-60366454 GCF_046866305.1 Octopus bimaculoides | reverse complement strand
TGCATGTGTAATATATATGTATATATATATATGCATGTGTAATATATATATATATATATATATATGTATATATATATATATGTATATATATGTATATATATATGTATGCATGTGTAATATATATGTATATATATATATATGTATATATATGTATATATATATGTATGCATGTGTAATATATATATATATATATATATATATATATATGTATGCATGTGTAATATATATATATATATATATATATATGTATATATATGTATATATATATATGCATGTGTAATATATATATATATATATATATGTATATATATGTATATATATATATGCATGTGTAATATATATATATATATATATATATATATATGTATATATATGTATATATATATGTATGCATGTGTAATATATATATATATATATATATATATATGTATATATATGTATATATATATGTATGCATGTGTAATATATATATATATATATATATATATGTATATATATGTATATATATATGTATGCATGTGTAATATATATATATATATATATATATATATATGTATGTATATATATATGTATGCATGTGTATATATATATATATATATATATATGTATATATATGTATATATATATGTATGCATGTGTAATATATATATATATATATATATATATGTATATATATGTATATATATATGTATGCATGTGTAATATATATATATATATATATATGTATATATATGTATATATATATGTATGCATGTGTAATATATATGTATATATATATATGTATATATATGTATATATATATGTATGCATGTGTAATATATATGTATATATATGTGTGTGTAATATATATATATATATATATATATATGTATGCATGTGTAATATATATATATATATATATATGTATATATATATATGTATGCATGTGTAATATATATATATATATATATGTATATATATATATGTATGCATGTGTAATATATATATATATATATATATGTATATATATATATGTATGCATGTGTAATATATATATATATATATATGTATATATATATATGTATGCATGTGTAATATATATATGTATATATATATATATGTATGTGTGGGTGTAATGTATATATATATGTATGTATGCGTAATATGTATATATATCTATGTGTGTGTGTGTGTATATATGTATGTGTATATATATGTGTATATGTATGTATATGTGTATATATATATGTATATATGTATGTGTGTGTGTATGTGTATATATATATATATATATATATATATACATTTTTCCTAAATCTCTCAACGCCATTATCCACACACACATGCAAAAAATAATAGTTAATTTAGTCATATATATATAAATTGTTCTAATATTCCTAAGTTTTGTTACTCTCTTATGGGTTTTGTTGGTTTCATTCATTGGACTCTGGCTGTGCTAGAACACTTCTTTCAAGGTATTTAGTTGATTGTATTGAATCCACTATTTATTTCAATGTAGTAGCTATTTTTGTAGATCCCTATTTATTGAATTATCAAATTATGTTTTCCTTTTTGTCATGAAGGAATGCTATGCAACACAATGGTTTACATCTGCAAATATAACACACATACATGATGGGCTTCAGTGTAGTTTCTATTTACAGAATTCCATCTATAAAGCATTGGTCAATTTGAGGTTATAGCAGACACTTGCCTAGACTGAACTTGGAATGGTACAGTTCACATTCACTTTCCATAGCTTGTCATAATTCTTTTATTTTTAAACCATTGTTCTTTACTTGCGTATTTTATTTACTTGAGGTGTCAGGAACAGTTGTATTTTTTCTTTCCTGTTCCATTCTACACTGTTTTCTTAAAAGTTTTTGTTGATTATCTTAGATTTTGTCTCAGTGCCAAGAATGTTAAGTTCACTTCAGTGTTTCTATTGTTCAAAGTATTATATAACTTAATGTTCAGATTTATTTTTATCTTTCTCTTTTTTTTTTAAAATTTTGTAATGAATCCAGACAAGCATGAGACTTCAGATGTGAGATGTTTGCAAAGGAAATTAATAATAAATAGATTGAAATCAAAGGCAGCATAATCTTTATCCAGGTAATTTGAGATTGGAGTCCCAACATTTTTATATTGTTGGTTTGGGTTAGTAATAATGTTCTGGGAGTTTAAGAACTCAAATACTTGGAGTGACTGTGGGTGCAAGGTAAGTCATGAGTTGAACTCAAGGTGTTGACTAGCACATGACTGTTGGCTGTTTCTGTATTGGTTGGTGGTTGGGTGATAGTTTCACTGGTATTTTGTCATTGGCTGACTGAAGCTAGCCTACAGGTTGGATGTCTTGACTGCCAACTGGCACTCTAATGAATAACAAGATTTTGTTTTACTTTTTATACCATGTGTGAGAATATGTATTGTCTTCGTTTAACTCCAAGTTAGTTCTAACTGAGCAAACCTATGACCAAAGGCATTCCAACCATGACCATCTACCTTTTATTTTAGATTATTCAGTATAATCTCTATCTTTTGAAGATGGTAGGGTGGGGATTTGAAGGAGATTTAACTGTTATTTCCTGTTGGTTGAGCAACTTCATAGAGCATACACACCCCTGCTACTTCCCATGTTGGCTCATTTAGGTGCAGCTATGCAAGTTGAATTGGTTTTTCAAATATTGTTTACTGGCAAGTAATTTAGTCTTTTAGTGAGATTCTAACAAAAGATTATGCTTTTTAAAAGATAGAATGGGTCTTGCTGAATTTTGGGTTTTGTTGAGATTTGGAATTTCTATGAGCAGCTTGGGACTTATGGCTTTTATTTGATATATTCAGTTTTTGGAACAACTTTGTACAGGTGTGTTCATTGGTCTAAATAGTTTTTTTTTAAATGCTGCTTGCTCTAAATATGACTAAATTAACTATTGTTTTTTGTGTGTATGTGTGTGTGGATAATGTCTTTGAGTTATTTAGTCTCTCAACCATGCTATAACTAAATCAAATGTTCCATTGATATTAATTTAGATGAATAAGTAACAAAGAAAAATTACACAAAAAAGAACTATAAAATATATTTCAGTTTCATTTTTACTTACCAGCTAAAACTAATAAATTATCAGTATTACATTACAATTCTTTATACAAAGTGTTGCACTGTTAGATGTGATAGATTGTTTCCTCATAAGATAGAATTTATCTTTGTGAGTGGTAAAAGATAGTTGAGAGATATCCCACCAGAGTGAGACTTGAAAATTTTAGACATTAGTATGAATATATCTGACTCTTAACTAAACCTAGTTATTAAACAGATTTTATTAGAAATATGCTATAGACCTGTGTTGAGGTTTTGCATGTTGATTGAACAAGCTGATCTATGATCAAAGGCATGCAAGCCATGACTTTTATTTTCAGGCAATGTGTGCCAGAACTAACAATATTATATAATGTGTTCTTTGAGACAGTAGCATGGATACAGAGGAGATTTGGCTGATATTTCTAATAGGTTGGGCAAACAATAGAGTCTTATTCTTTGGCTCTATATTGAGCACATAAACCATTCATAAGTTTAATGAAGAAAATTGTGAAATCATATGATGTTATAATTATCATGTTTGGCTGGTCAATAAAAGATGTCTGGTGAAATTTCAGTCAGCATTTTTATTTGTTTGTTTGTTTTTTTCTTTTGAATTGCTGCTTATAAAGGAAAATTATTTTCACGTTTTACCTTTTACTTTTTTCAGTCATTAGACTGTGGCCATGCTGGGGCACTGCCTTGGAGAATTTTTAGTTGAATGAATTGACCCCAGTAGTTAATTTTGTTAAGTCTGGTGTTTATTCTATCAGTCTCTTTTACCAAGCCACTAAGTTACAGAGACAGAAACACACCAACACTGGTTGTCAAGCAGTGGTGAGGAGACAGACACAGACACAAAGACGTGCATACACACACACGCGCACACACACATACACTCACACATATATGATGGGCTTCTTTCAGTTTCCATTTACCAAATCCACTCAGAAGGCTTTGGTTGGCCCAAGGCTATAGGAGAAGACACTTGCCCAAAGTGCCATGCAGTGGAACTGAACTCAGAATCATGTTGTTGGGAAGCAAGCTTCTTACCACACAGCCACACTGAATTTTTTGTTCACTTGCCATAAAGTTAACTTTTTTGTTATGAAATCTTCCTCTTCTGCATTTTGACATTATTATAATTATTATTAAAATCTCGAAAGTATATGACTGTGTTGTTAAGAACCATACATAAAAAATCTATATATATAAAAATGAGAATGTGTGTCTGTCTGTCTGTCTGTCTGTCTGTCTGTCTGTCTGTGTGAATCCCTAAAACTCGAGAACTACGCAACCAATTTCATTCAAATTTTACACATGCCTTACTTAGGGTTCCAGTTGTGTTTTAGTCAAAAAAAATTATTAACTTCTTGCAGTGTTCGAGCACACGGCAACATAATATCTCCTCCACTATTTAAGTATTACGTGTCAAAAGTGAAACAAAAACACTCATGTCAAATACTTTCACTTTAAAAATGAAACTATTCCACTAACTGAAACAATCACATTTCGATACTGTAGTGACAGATACTTTCACAGAGAGAGAAAGAGAGAGAGAGATGTATATGTATACATATACATGTATATGTACACCATTTCGATACTGTAATGACAGATACTTTCAGAGAGAGAGAAAGAGAGAAAGAGAGAGAGAAAGAGAGAGAGAGAGAGAGAGAGAGAGAGATAGAGAGATGTATATGTATACATATAGATGTACACGTATATGTATATATATATATATATATAGATCTATACATACATGTGTATGTATACATATGTGTAGATGTATATATATATATATATATATATATATAGATGTACATGTAATATGTACACATATATACATATATACATGCATACAGATATCTATACATATATACACCCATCACACACACATACACATGCACACAAACACACACATTAGTCATTTGTTTTCTTATCCAAAAGTACTGAATGGATCTTTATGAAATTTGGAAATTATATTCTTTGCATAACGGCCATATCTCCCATGAAAATTCATATATTTTTGATGTTGATGAAATTTTAACCCGAACATAACAGATGAGCATTATTTAGAAAATGATGTCACACGTTATCGAGGCTACCATTCTTTCTGGATGTGCAAAAGGGGATGACGTCTTTATTCCAAGAATTCCTCTTACTCCATTAGGAGCAGACATTCCTTTTACATTCAGAAGACTACAATTCCCCCTTCGTGTGACTTTTGCCATGTCCATAAACAAATATCAGGGTCAAACACTGTCTGTAGCTGGTCTTCTCTTGGAAGAGCCCTGCTTCTCACATGGATAACTGTATGTTGGCTGCTCAAGAGTGGGCAGCAACAAAAAAACTATTTGTATATGCTCCACAAGGGAAAACAAGGAACATAGTTTACAACGAGGTGTTATAATCACAACAGCAAGAAAGTATGTACATGATCACCTTCTTTTACGAAACTTCATTGACTTTCATATATTTATATTGATATACATATATATACGTGTGTTTGGGTGCGTGTGTGTATATACATCTCTATATATAAAGATGATGCGTAGTCTAGACTGCGTTTTTAGATTTCATTATTCTCTTTAACCCGGGCAACGCCGGGTATTTCTGCTAGTATAGAATATTTCTAATATATGTCACCTATCTCATGACTGACAGCTGTTATTCAAAGGTTAAAAAGTCCTCTGCATCTATCTTGAAGCCTACAATACTATTGCTACCTTTTCTGTGCTGACATGCCTAGAAACTGAAGAATTCACATGACTCATCATTTTTTGTTTTCATGTATAGCTTTCTCAAGGTTATCTGCAAAGATATGTCTCCAAACACATATTTTTGCAGACATTTTATCTTATATATTTATCATATTTGGAACAGCTTTAGAGCAGTTGTAATCTTGCTCTATTGTGTCATGTAAAGGGAAATAGCTATCATCTTGGATAATCTGTTTTCCTAATAGAATTTTAATCAACTTTTAATGAAGGTAATTATCAATGGATTGAAATGCTTCTCCTGTTTATACTTCATATGTCTTCAAACTGTTGTTGCAAGTCTTCCTTCTCCTCCTCTTCATCATCATTATCATCATTTTTCATGATTGCAGCATTAAGGTTTTCCTAATATCAATTTATTTATAGGCATACATATGCAAGCTTTGAATAAATGAGAACGGCTTTTATTTAATGTCAAAATGAAACTATGTACTGGTTACTCTAAACTCAAGTATGTGTTTGCTAATATATGTGGTTACCCATGTGCATGCACACACACACACAGACGCATGGAAATATGTATGTGCATACATTCATACATATACCTACTCACATAAATTATAATTGGATTATCAATAATTCATCTGAGACACTTGAGCATTTAATCGCATGTTTTTAGTTTTAAATTGTAGGACAGTATATCCAAGAACACATCTGAATAATCACACACACACACACACACATGCGGACATAGATAGGTTTGTGTGTGCATTTGTATTCATATATAATTTGGTATTTTAACACAACCATTCTATAATTATACTTCTCTTATTACACAATTTGAAAGAAAGTGGATTAGGGTGTGTTTATTTTTGCTCCACTAGCAGAGAGGATATCCTCTCATTGTTCTTCCCAGTCTGTTCCCTTCCATAGTAGGTGTCATAGTAGTAATTATTATTTTGATAAATTTCTCTCTCTTTCTTCATATTTTTCTCACTTTATATGTGGTTTTGTGTTTGGTTTTCAATAAGTTGCCCCTCTTGTTCACTTCATCTATGATAAATAAAGATAAAACTTTGCAATACCTGGCCCATTGTTTAGTCACATTCATCCATCTCTGCTTATTCTAACCCTTTTACTACTTCTTTGAACCCATTCATTCTATACTACACCCTACTCCCACTATATTAAAAGAAAAAGTTTATATTTTCAAAGTTATTTCGTATTAAAGTAGTTGTATTTCGGTAATTTCAACCAATCAATGACATGTATTCAGCTGAATAAAATTACTGCCGTTGTTTGTTAACAACAACAACTATCGGTGGTGTATATTTCATTTGTCACTGTTATTTATAACATCGTTCATGCGTTTTAGCTTTAGGGGGTTAGGGTCTTGGAGTTAAAGGTTAGGGTTAAGGTTTTAGGAGTTGGGGGTTGAAGTGTTAGGGTTGGGATTTTAGGGTTAGAGTTATGGAAAAAAGTGAAAAATGTAGAAATTGGAGGGCGGGGGGACAAAAAAGTCTTTCCGAAAATAATAGCTGAAAAACAGGAAAAAAAACTAAAAGCAGTAGAATGACCTGGGACAAAACAACACAGATGCTTCATTTTTAGTTGAATATCATTATTGGTATGCTATTATTGTAGACAATTTTGTCTGAATATTGATTAAATTTTGTAATGTAATTTTCAACTGAAGGCAGTTGTTGGTAATTCTAGAATTTGAATACGAACATGAGCTGAGAGTTGATTAAATAAGTAGCAATAATCTGTTTCAGTTTAATCACTTGTCTTCATTCCTCTGAAGTTGATAAAATAAAATACCAGTCAAGTACAACAGTTGATATAATTGATTGTTTCCTTACCCCAAAATTGCTGGCCCTGCCTATGTAAGAAATTATTATTGGCACTAGCATATCACTGAAAACTGGGTCTTTGGGTTGTTTTGTGCTACATTGTAGCAATAACATTAATTTCCATTAGATCTTTAACCAAGAATGCCATTTTTTTTTTTTTTTTTTTTGTAATTTTGGAATAATGAAGAAAGTATTGCAAGTGAGAGGTGTCTACAATATGAACTGACTAATGAGCCAAGCAATTCAGTAAAAAAAAATGAAACTTGAGGTATGTGACCATGCCATAAGGAGAATAAACATTTAATGTTTTAGACAGAATCCTTCATTATCAGATAAATGGTTCTAGATATGCACTTGAATTTTTTTTTCTTCTTATGCTATATGAACATACTTCATTCTTTGCTTCTTATTAATCTGATGCTTGTTGTTATAGACTTTCAGTAGTCTTCTTGAATAATATCAAATAAATTGATTAAGGAAATTTTTCTTAATTTCATAGAAACTTTTTTACAATTTTGTTGAGTATTTTTAGGAAACAGATTTAGAAAACATGATTATAAATTAATTCAGTGATTTAAGACCTAATCTTGGCTGATTTAAGAATCTAATTTAGCATGGTTTGTATGATTTTTGAAGTGATAAAGAAATGCATGACTTTAATCCATTCATTTCAAATAATTACAATTTAATATTTGGTTTTCCCTGCTGTAAAAACAGCATTGATTTTTTTTTTTTTTTTTGTAGTTTCTTTCATGTGAGAGAAATATTGCTTTTGACATGTGTTTTTTAATATAGTTTTCATTTCTTTTAGTTTTTGCTATATTAATAAATTTCATTTCATGAAATAAAAATTATAAGTTAAGGCCATGAGAAAATATGCATCTCTAAAAGAGATATTTAATTTCCTTAACACTTTTACTATTAGTCTTTTTGTTTTTAATCATAGATTGAAGTTAACCAACCACTTCTTCAAACAAATTGAGGGGTTTCTGTATTTATGTTATGTTACTTTATCAAAAGATGTCATTGTACTCTCTCCTATAACTCTCTCTCTCTCTCTCTCTCTCTCTCTCTCACACACACATGTATTTCTCACACATGCCATCATTCATCCTTACTGCCATCTCACATTATTCCTTATATTACCAGTCATTATTAATGACACTCATTGCCCCCCCCTCTCTCATCTCTCTTTCTCACTTCCACTACTCTATCTTCCATCACACTATCTCCTTCCAATTACTCTCTCTTCCTCATCATGCTACTATCACTGTTTTATATTATTCTCTTTCCTTTTCCTTCATCAACAGTCATCATGTAGCTATCAATCACTCTCTTCCATTGCTCTTCCTTTTATCACCCTCTTGCTCCTATCTAGTTCTCTTCTGTTATTCTTTTTTCTATCACTGTCTTTCTTTGGTTCTCTTCTGACCTGTTGTGTGGAAAATAAGCAAACAGATACTATGCAGGGAACGCCTCTCTCTCTCTCTATGATAAAAAAGAAGGCTAGAATGTATAGTAGAGAGAATTTAATGTTACTGGGGTCTAAGCAACTTCTGTAGTGCTGCTACCACAATAAAATACACTCAGTGCAATCAATAAAGTGGTTACTGAACAAATGGAGATAGTATAGGATAGAGAAGACTATTTAGTCTTGCTGATGACAGGTTAACCTCTCTGGTGCTGGTGCCATAATAAAATGCATCGAGTATTCTCTGTGAAATGACTGAAAGGATAGTCAAGAACTGATTCAAACCAGTCCAACCCAAGCCAGCATAGAAAAGCAAGTAAAATGAGAATGATATATGAAATCTCACCTACATACACCCTCGCATACCATAGTTTCTATAGAATCTGTTGTTTAGCTCTAATTCAGCCATAAGGAAGCTTTCCATATATTTTTTTTTGTATTTTTTCAGGCAGTATGCATCTAAGCTATATTATCCAGTGTGTCCTTCCATTTTTTTTTTTAAGATAGTAGGATATGATTGAGAGGGAGATTTTGCTAATTCTAACAGATTCATTGATATGGATGCTCTCTTGGTGGATTGTTGGGCTAATGAGATTTGTTGGTTGCAATCAATGACTAGATGGGTGACATGTTCATTCAGGTGGGGTTGTGGCAGCTGTGCACTGTGAACTACTTGGAAAGGGAGCAAGTAACAAGTGTAATCATTCTATGATTGACACTTTTTATCATTTCTATTGAAACAATTTTCTAAAGTCATTTTGAAGTGAAAGTATTAATTATGTTGCAATAAGCAATTGCAATTAACAAACAAATTCATCTAATATAAAAATAATTGAATGTAGATTTCTCACTATTGGTGACTAAGTAAAGCTTGTCATTGATATGATAATTAACATAGTTATGCTAATAATTAATACTTAAGACTATTGACAGCAATTAATCTATCATAATTTGTAACAGACAAAATAGTTGTCATTTGTTTGTTTGTTTTTTTGTTATTTTTTCAAAAGTTTTATATAAAACTACTGGTTAAGTATTTCATTATGATTATTAGTAATTACAAAAATTATGTATTTATGCAGCTGATACCTCTATAATATGAAAGATAGTGATGGTAAGAAAGACAGGAGTTCATGCAACTTAATGTTTTACTTGTTTGGTCTGCAGTTAATAAAATATGTATCAGTAATATCCTGTTGTCACTGTAGTTGGTTAAGCCCATAGGTTTCAAGATTTGACCTTGTATTTAGACTAAAAACATAAAAAATAAGATACTAATAGATATGAGTTCTATCGAAGGATTTCCAGAGTAATATTACTCAACAGGGTATGTAGCTCAGAAAGCAGGATGTCTTTCCACATCAAGCCACTCCTTCTTCACATTGCGAAGTTACAGCTCCAGTGCTATGGACGTGATTAGAATACCACAGGAAAGAATCACAAGATGGATTCTTCAAGCCAAGCCAACTAGTAGGTGACCTAGAGGTAAACCAAGAATGAGATGGTTTGATTAATATCCATAATCTCAGTTGGTCATGCTTGCAAATCCAGCCGTAAAGTGTAAAGACAGGTCTTTCTGATTGAATCCTATGGAGGAGGTACCTGAGGACTCTACCTCCATGACCCTCCCAGAAATAGTGGGTAGAGAAGATGGATGGATAAATGGTAGATATGGTTGTGTGGTTAAAAAGATTGCTTTCTGATCATCTGCATTCAGTTCTAATCCCATTGTGTGGTACCTTGACCAAAGCTTTGAGTGGATTTGGTGGACAGAAACTAAAAGAAACCCATCATATATGTATGTGTGTATGTTGTGATGTATGCATGTATGTGTTTTTATCTTGTCTTCACATCATTCAATAGTTTGTAAACAAGCATTATTGTCATATAAGTTTCATTGCCAATGTTCTGTGTCCAACCATGGGGAAATATTTAGCTTGCTTGGAAACAGGTGAGGGTTGGTGACAGGAAGAGCATCTGGCAATAGGTCCCAAATCCCATCTGACTCATGCAAGTATGGAAAAATGAGCATGAAAGTGATGATGATGGAGCTAACAAGGTAGCCTTCATGTGCTCACTCAACCTCAGAGAAATAGCGCAAAAATCTTTCAAATCACACTATATCTTCTTCAAAGAAGGAAGGATACTTTAGATAATGGGGTACCAAACACACTGTCTGAATAAAGGCTAGGGTAGTTAAAAGCTAGAATGCCTTTAATCATGGCCAACTCAGTCAGAGTTAACCTGGGGTTAAACACCAACTGTTACAGCCAGAAACAGAAAAAATGGGATTGATGTTATAGTCATTTGAGTGGGGAACTTCAGAATAAACACTCTGTAAAACGACTTATGACTTGGTTTAATCTCATTTGAATCTAATTTAATACCCTTAAGAAAATTATGAAAATTAGAGCATCTTATTTCCTATTCCAATAATCTTAAGTCTTTATACCTGCTTAAGAAACTAATCTTGTTGTGGTTTGAGTCATTATTAGGGTTTGCTTTTCTTTTTTGTGATATAACTACAGTAGTTGCTATTTAGCCCTAGGTTAGTCTCAGTTAAACAGAGCAGACCTGTGATCAAAAGCATTCCAACCATAGCCATCTTATTTCTATATAGCTAGGACTAAATTGTCCATTTGCATCCTTCCTGTTTTAAGACATAAGTGCAGTTATTCTCTGACATCAATCAGCATCCTACTGTAAAAATAAATAAATAAATTAAGGACATTTTTTGCACCTCCCCTCTTTATTAATACCTTTTATTTACATGAAAACAAAATAGTTTGCATCTAGTTAATTCTTCTATTTTGCAATTATGTAGGACAAGTTTAAAACATTTAAAACTATGTCTTTTATTAAACATAGCAATTTATCCGCCCCTTTCGATCCCCTACCCACACCATGAGAAACACTGCATGATTTGAAGGTGATTGGATTCTATTTAGTAGTAGGTTAAGAGCTAGGGCATAGTGACTCTCTTATTGACTTGAACTACCCTGGTGAATATTGATGGTGCTGACACTAAGAGTTGTAATTCATATAAGAAGAAATATATTATTGTCTATTTCACCTTTGTAATGTCCTTGGTATTTTCACTGTTTTATTCAGTTAATGAGGCATAACTCTCACTGTGAAGATCACAAGAAATGTTTTATTTTGTTTTCCTTTTTTTTGTAATGGCACTCAGTTCTTAAAATCTTCCAATCAGCAGTACAAAATCAATAGCAATTTTTCACTTATTCTTTGCCAACAGCCTATCTTTAAGTGGGAGGTTTGAATTTCTTTCAGAATGTTCTCATTCATTGCTGAAGATTAGCACAACTATGTTGTGTTTGATGTCTTAGAATTCAATTGATTGTCATTGATTCAGAATTTAAATTTCATTATTTTCATTTCCTTTTGTTATATAATAACAGCAATTTTACTTATTTCTCTCATTGAAGACAGAAATCTTTAAAAATTTCTTCGCCTTCTGGCAATTACTCGTTTACTTCAAAAAAGGAGTTATCAAATACATTCTCTTGATTTATCTTTTTAACTGACTGGGATCTGAAAGCTAATGTATTATTGGTTTGTACTCTGTTTTGAAGTATGTATTAAGGTTGGCCTTAAATCTTAGAAATGATAAATTTCAGAAACTTTAGCACCAATAATAACATCAAATATATTCTTAGCAGATATAAATGGACATGGAACAGTTTGATAAACAAGTGCAATCAAAGATAAAGACAGCTACCATAGGATATATTGCAAACCTATCTAATTATTACGTACTTTGAAAAAATAGGCAGAGACAGCAATAACGTAAATCAATATCATTGGACTATGAGTTAACTAGGAAGATTTTGATGTAAATAGTATTAAGACACAAACAGCTAGAGGAGACTAGAAAAGAACAACAGTACTACTGATAAAACTCAAACCATCTATCTGATTTATAACAGGCATATCCAGCCTTATTTGGTGAGATGTTTATTATTGTTTACTGGAGTCAGAATTGGATCCAATAAAAATGTACCAACTCCAATGAAAAATAAATTGTAACATTCATGGATACTAATTTAACTGTTTTCTGCACTGAAAATAATTGTATTAGTTGTAACAACTTCTTGAAAAGAGAATCTGTTAGAAGCAATTCTGTTTCTAAAAGCAAGATTTTTTTTTTTTTTTATAGTTTCAGCTTAGAGCTGCAGCCATGTTTATAAATTTGGATTTATATTTTTTCTTATTTATTCTCTATTTTACAGATATAGTGCTTCTTTAATAAATGTTGTAAGAATAGATGCTTTAATATTTTACAATGTGATATTTATTTTACTTAATGTAATTTTCCATGTTACATTTACTTAAATTTTATTTTCAAACAATGCTTTAATTTCCAAGTGTGTTATGTATCTGAGTTTATTTCTTTTTAAATGGTCATTTTTTAAAGTTGCTTTCATCCAACTGAAATATTCTGTTTTATGTTAAAACTGCTTAGATCTGGTCTCTTGCACCAACCTTGTTGCACTTCCATTCTAAAAAGAAAGTCACATCGTTGAAATTTCAAAAGCTATAGGATTGATGCATGATTACTTCAAAATAATGTGAATGAATAAGCATTACATTTGACAGAGTAATCTGAATGCTAAAGGTTTAAATGTTCAATCTTTTAGTTTTAACATTGTTGCAGTTAAGATTTTTAAACCAGTAAACAAATATGTTCCTGATTTTCTTTCATAGTATTTTTACAGCCTCATTCATTCATGTTCATATTTTTTAACTTTATGGCATTCTGATAAAAAGCATTCTCATTTTTTATTTTGTAACTCTTATCTTCCTGTTCGTGACTTTTTTAAAAATAATATTAAAAAGCTACAATGGGAGAAAAAAAAAAACCCTTTAAATTCAAACTTTAAAATGATATCAGGGTAATAAGTAACCTGATGATTAACATTGCTCCTGGATGTTGCATGCTTTTAGTCAGTATAAGAAATATATGATTAGTTTAATTACAAATAGCAGAGTAGAAGTCAAAATCAGAGATACTATACACTGATGGATGAGTCAGAGAGGAAGACTTTATGTATCAACTCCTAAGCCCTGGCTTTAGGGTTCCATATTTTGCTGGTGGTGAAATATTTTCTCATTGTTGGTGTCAGTTTTTCTGATGATGTTTTTATTACATGGTTTCTAATTAACCATTTTACTGCAGAAAACAGATACATTTGCTCAAAATTGCATTACCTTTAACTGTGGAAAGCAGTTTTATATACCAATCTGTATTTTGTTGAGGAATGTCATGTTTGAAACTATTTTCTATTGAGATACACCAAATTCATTGAAGCAGCGTGATATGATGCTGAAAATACCAATTCTGGTTTTTGGTAGATATTTAACATCATTATTGGAATAACCATGAAATTTAATTTTGCAGTTAAAGGTTTAATAAAAATTAGAAACATTGCCAAAGATTTAAGCAAAAAATTGTTTTTCTTATTTAAGCCTTCAGCATCAATGGTACTTCAATGAATTTCACAAAACCTTCATCACAAATTTTCACTTTTCTTTCTGCTCATGGTGAACATTGTAATGAAAAATTGTTGAGGTATTGGTTTTATAGAGTTGCTGTACTTTTTGAACTGATGTTACTTTTTCCTTTTTATTTTCTTCCTCTCTCTCTCTTTTTTTTTTTGTAATTTTAGGTTAGATATTTATCTTTTTTTGTTTCCTGTCAGTTCCCTTCTCCTTCAGAATGTGTCTTTTAAAAAATGCTAAAAAAACATCCAGGTGGATACAATAAGGGTTATAGCTCTTAATTTATTTATTGATTATCAGTGCTTTCACAGGTTGAATACTTTATTGTATTAAACTGACATCAGGAACCTGTCTTTATCATTTACTTGTTGCATTTTACATCTTTTTTTCTCGACTTCAATTATTGGTGAATGTGACAGAATACATATGCACATGCACACAGAAGTAGTAAAATTTTAAAAAAGCATGTAAAATAATATATATAAATGAAAAGAATTAAGTAAATTGCTAGTTTTCAATAACTCTTAGGTTATCTCATGCATAAAATACTTTCTTTCAGTTTACAGCTATGCAGATCTTTTCAATGAAATCTATATAAAAGAAAGAAATCTTTGAAAAGAGAAGGCAGTCTTTACACACACACACATACATTCTGTTTTCTTGTCTTTAATTTTATCACATTCATTCACTACTTTATGTTCCAATGTGTGAAAGCTGCCCTTTTTGCCTCATCTTTAATGTGGCTATGGTTTTTTTAACATGTCTTCTCCCTCAAGGAAGTTTGGGGCTTGCTAAATTGTTTTTCAATATATTTTTCTATATTGGCATTGCTCATGAAGGTAAATAAAAGTTCCCTCACCCTGTCACTTTCTTTGGTTTTTCTCTTGCTCTCTTACCTTCTGGCTTCTTATATATGCTATAGGGCTTTATGATTTATATTACTTTGATCAACCCATTCCTACCAGACAGCCATTTATACAATAATTGAAAACATGCTAAGATAAGCACCAAATTTCTGTTTCCCTATCTTTAATTTCATCACATCCGTTCACTACTTTTATGTTCTAATATGTTAAAACTGCCCTTTTTTCCTCCTCTTTAATGTTTCTGTTCTTTTTAATCATGAAAATTTGGGACTCGCTTGCTCACAATGCAACTGTTGAATCAGCCCCAACCACCTATACTAGAAATCTTTCTTCTCTTTATGAGAAGTAAAAAACCTCAACCTCCAACCCTATGTAACTGTCTGTGTCCCCTCTCGGATCATATTCTTCATATCCTTCATGTACCAGTTATTGCTACCCAACTTCCTCTTCTATATCAGCATCCTGACAATGTTATAAAAAGTCATAGCAAACACTCATCACTTTGGACCCTAGTATCTTGCTTGATGTCGAGAAAAAAGAGTAGGTATAAATTTCATATGATGTACCCATTGTCAGCTATGGACACACAAGACATGTAGGTGGAACCTGTCAAACTAAGGGAACTAGATCCACTGGAGCAGTATGTTCTATGAGCACCCTGAAATAAATTTTAAGTGCATAGGTGGCTCACTAGAAGTAGCTTTGCTACCTACGAGATGTAATTAACAAGGAAAGTGGTTGCTCTGAAAGTATAACAGCCAAAGTAAGCATAAGTTGGAGAAAATTCAGGGAGGTACTATCACTCTTGGTAACAAAGGTCTTCTCCCGCAGAGTGAAGAGTAGATTGGATGATGCTTGTACTTGAATTGCAATGTTGCATGATAGTGAGAGACAGGCTTTGAAGTGGGGAGTTTTGAGAAGACTGGAAAGAAATGAAGGAACATGCTCCATTGGATGTGCAATGTAAATGTATGTGGAAGACATAGGACAAATGTGCTGAGAAAAGAACTGGGCATAAGAGAAATCAAATGTAGAGTATAAGAAAGATGATGGTATCCACACTACTAATGCTAACAAAAATTTCTTTCTCTAATATATATATATATATATATATACTTGTTAACTTCTCTTGTTTATAAATCCCTGATGTACCTTCAAATGAACAAAATGCTTTTTGTTGTCTTTAGCTGTTTTAAAAAACATACATGCACGTTTGATGTAAAAGAATATCTACACAACTAATGTATGTTAAAATATATAAATCTACAGCATTTTTGAGATTTACGTTCCTTGATATTCAGATAACTTTGTAGTTTTAGAAAAAGCTAGCACCTTCCATGCAAGCATGCATCCATGTGTTTTTGCGTGTTTGTATTAAAATTCTTATAGTCCCTATCTTTACTTTTATTATTACTTATTTATTTATCTGTTTGTTTATCATTTTTTTAATTTTTTATCACCCTGTGTACCTTATTGAGTTAGCTTTCATAGCAATATTTAAGTTATGCATCACTCGCAACAACTGTTCTGCAGTGAAGAGATGGCTGCCAGAAGTGATAGAAGAGATAATGCAAAAGAACATGTGGCAATAAGGGTGGTGAGCCAGGTTGGCTTCTTCCTTCCTTGTATAAATAACTTTAGAATGTGCCTTAGAGGAGTAAATGTGTTGTGTGTGGCAGAGGAAGGAATAACCAACTGGTTGACTGACTGATTAATCAATAAACTTCAGTGAGAATTATTGCTGCCTCCTGGCTTCTTTTTGTTTCATACTGTAGTTAAGGATTTGCTTTCTTGCTTGCGTGATATTAGGATGGGGCAGTAGCCAAATTAGTTTGCACCTCCTTCCCCCTCTCTCAGTTTCAGTGGAGAAGATGTTAACTTTATCTACCACACCCTTGCTGTGTTTAAGGATGAAGCTGTTTAGTCATTATTTAACCTCTGGTCAACTCAGACCAGGACAATATCATCCAGTGTATCATTTAAGACAGTGGGGTATGATTCCTAGCAGGTTAAACAAATGCACAGTCTCTTAAGAGATGTTTATTTAATGACTCAAGTGATTCTTTCTTGCAGATATTGTGAATCATTATTGGTTAGTAAAAGAAAATTTTCAATTTTATTTTCACAGAATACACTCCATGCAGTTAAGGTTACATATTGAAGTTCTTATATAAAGGAATTGATAAAATCAAAATTGGTTCATCATATTCCTGTGATTGTTTGTATTTTTGTTTTTTTATTTTAGGCTTGCATATTTATAGGCAGCTGTATAGTTTTCTTTTACTAAAATTCACTGACAAGGTATTGGTCAACATGTGATGACAAGTAGAAGATACTTGCCTAAGATATAGTGCTACTAACTATATTTCATCTTCTTGAAAATTTCAGTTTCATATCAAAATCTCAGAGTTTGTTGTTGTTGTTTTGGAAACCTGTGATGAAATGTATTCCAACCAGGACCATCCTGTCTTTTTTAGTGTTGCTAAAATTGCATTAGAATATGTCCTTCTCTTTTGCAAGATATTTGGGTATGATTTGTGGAAGAATTGGCTACTCTTTTATAAAATAAATCATTAGTATTTCTAAATGAAAGGTAAAGTCAGTCCCATTGAAGTTGACTTTGCCTTACATACTTTCAAGGTATCTCTCAAGTATTGGGGTCAGCTGAATCAAGTATTCTTTTCCCCTAAAATTTCTGGCCTCAGGATTGTTAGAGTTAGTAAAAAATGCTTTGTGACATTTGTTCTTAGTTCAACTACCTCCAGAGTCAACTTTGCCTTTCATCCTTTTGAGACCAATAAAATGAAGTACCAATCAAGTGCCAGATTTGATGTGACTAACCCCTTTTCCCCCTAAAATTGCTAGCTTTGTGCCTCAATTAAAAACACAAGTCAATAAAGCACAAGTACTGGGGTCGATGTAAGTGACTAGTCCTCTTCCCTAAAATTTCAGACCTTGTACCTTTTATCTTTTATTTGTTTCAGTTATTAGACTGTGGCCATGCTGGGGCACCACCTTGAAGAATTTTTAGTTGAATGTATTGACCACAGTACTTATTTCTTTTAAAGGCTAGTACTTATTCTGTCAGTCTTTTGCTGAACTGCTAAGTTAGAGGATGTAAAAAAAAACAACACCAGTTATCAAGTAGTGGGTGGTGGTGGGGACAAAAACACACACACACACACACACACACACACACACATGATGGGCTTCTTTCAGTTTCCCTCTACAAAATCCTCTCACAAGGCTTTGGTTGGCCTGAAGCTATAGTAGAAGACACTTGTCCAAGATAGCACACAATGGTGACTGAACCCAGAACCATGTGGCTGGTAAGCAACCTTCTTAACACATAGCAATGCCAGCACCTATTGCAGAAAGGATTATTACTATAAGGTGGTGAGGTGACAAAATCGTTAGCACCTCAGGCAAAATGCTTCCTGGTATTTTGTCCGTCTTTATGTTTTGAGTTCAAATTCCACTGAGATCAACTTTTCCTTTCATCCTTTCGGGGTCCATAAATTAAGTACCAGTGAAACACTGGAGTCAATGTAATTGCCTTGTTCCTTTCCCCAAATTTCAGGCCTTGTGCCTCTAGTAGAAAGGATTATTATTATTATTATTATTATTATTATTATTATAATATCCTATGCTTTATTTGATATCTTTTTCTTTGCTCTAAACTCTACTTTTCATCCTTGTATTGTCCTCAATGTCTTGGACTGTTTAGCCAATAAAAATTATAATCATCATCATTTTGATGATAGATTAATTAGCAGAGTGGCAGGCAAAATGCATTGCAGCATTTAATTGTATCCCTTCAAAATGTACTAGGCTCAACAATTCTTTCATTCTTCTGAGATCGATATAATGAAGTACCAGTCAAGTACTGAGAACAATGTAATTAGTTATTCTCCTGCTGGCTTCAAAATAGCAGGTCCTGTGCCTAAATTAGAAACATCGTCATCATTATTATTAATTATTAGTCCCACCAATCAATATATGTTCATTGTAGAAATAATGAAAACTTTCATGGTCTTGCAGATGAAATGACGGAGGCTAGAGACAGCTGAAAACAAACTACTCTTTGCTGACCTGTTTAAACTACTACTTCTGCTATTATTACTGTTGGTGTTTGTAGTGTGGGGGGAATAGTCTTTGGTATCTGAATGAAAATTTAGTTACCAGATTGATGGAAACTATTAACTGGCAAAATATTGATTTCTGTTTCATCAAAGCTCCTTTTATTTCTGCTTTTATTTCATGAAATAATAAGATAAAAACTACAGTTGTGTGTGTGTGTGTATTTGTACATGAGTGTGTATATGTAAATGTGAGGGCAAGGAAAATAACTGGAGAAAGCATTCATTGATTTGAGTGAGGCTTGGCTAAATTTCATCCATTCTATCAAAGATGTCTTTATTGTAGTGTGTACAAGAATCATGTTCATGTTAATGTAGTTTTTTTTACTAGTGACTTCATTCCATAGTTGTCCAGCTGCTGCATTTTCAAGCTTACTATGTGATATGTGTTTTTTGTTCTTTACTAGATGTGAGTGCCATTTATTTGCTCTGTAACATTGAGAAGGAAAACAATTTTGTGAAAACAGGATTGAACAATGAATATCAAGGATATTTTCTTATTAGACTATTGTGCTGAAGCACAGTACAGTAGCTGTGATAATAAATAGCCTAGTATAGCTTGATTCAAATTTAAAACCCTCTAAATGTCAGAAGTCCAATCACTACCATAACCTCATGACCATTGTAGTAACTCAGTGTTGACTAAGTCCTTACATTAGCTTTGGACCTGTGGATTTCACAAGATAGTTCAGACTTACAAATACATCCTTAGAACATTTCATAAAAAGAAAATTAAAAATTTTTTTTTAAATTTTGTATTGTTTTATTCTTTCAACTCCATATCTCCCAGCAGCACATGCAATGGCAGACTATTGTATTAGAGTAGTTCAATACTATTAACCAGTGGGGAAGCCAGTAACATAGCAGAAACATATTACTGGACTAACATAAATTAAATGTCCTGTATAGTTTTATCCTTCCTTCTACACTAAATCTCACCAGAGTCGATTTTGTTTCTCTTTTACTTGGATTGATAAAATAAATCCTAGGCATGTATTGAGTCACTTCATTTAAACATACTTTACAAAAATCTATTCAAATGTGAGAACTCATTATAGATCAAGAGCCTTCTAATCATTGTTGGCACCATTTTCTGAACATTGTCTATATTTGACCGACTGACAATGATTCACTTACCATCATTCTAGAAACACTTGTCTACAGATTTGCTGTTTCCTATTTTTGTCTCTTCTGTTGTTATTGTAATAACAGCTACTCTTCTGAACTTGTTAGTTGTAGTTTCTCTTGCCATCTGGCCCACATCCCATCATGCAGCAATTCACCCCACTTTCCATTCATCATCAGACACTCAAAAAGCAGAAGGAAAGTAAAGAAAAAAAAACCAAAATCTCATCATCATCCTTAAAATTTTGACATTTACTTTTCTATGCCTCGGATAGAGTTTATTGAGGCAAATTTGCTACAGCCAGATGGCTCTCCTTATTGCAAACCCTCACACGTTTCCAAGCAAGGTAATATTTCCTTATGGTCAGACATGTTCTTGCAGAATAGAAACGAATGACACTGCTTGTATGACAAAGACAATCATTTACAAATATCAAACAATGTCAAGATAAGGACGGACACACACACATAATGGGCTTCTTTCAGTTTCCATCTACCAAATCCACTCACAAGGCTTTGGTTGGCCTGGGGGTGTAGAAGACACTTGCCCAATGTGCCACACAGTGGGACTAAATATGGAACCATGTAGCTGGAAACAAACTTCTTAAGCACCTAGAACCTAAAGGAATCATTGAACTTACTAATATCTACATCTACTCATACAAATACTGTCAAATTTCCAGAGTCTGACATCTTGGCAAATTATAACAGTTCTAAAGCCCAACAAAAACCAAGTGAAGTAAAAATATTCAGATCCATCTTCCAAATACATTCTCTAAATTGTAGAAGGGCTGATTCTTAACATCACTATCCCATACATTCCCCCTCTCTAAATTGCAACACAGATTCAGACAACTATACTCAATCACCACACTGGTTTCAAGCCTAACATAGAAAATACACAATAACTTCAACAATAGAAAACCTCTGGAACATACCATTTTGATTTCCATCAATATCAATAATGCTTTCAACTACATTCCCTGCTATCCACTCAAACAGAAAAATATTCAGCACCATCTTAAAAAAAAACAAAAAACAACACAAAATGATACTGGCTAGCAAACTGTTAAGCTGCCAAGCTTATATAGAACAATGCTCTTATAAACTCCCTTTTCATGAATAGAGTACCACAAGGGCCTGTCCTCTCACCTACTCTTTTCAATCAGTATGTACATGACCTTCCCACACTGCCTTGAAACATATGGTTAGCTTCATACACAGATGAGATCACTCTTACAGCTTTCCGCTATTCTGCAGACACTGTTTAAATTCTCTAGAAACCTGGATGTACAACTACAGATATCATTATCATCAACATCTACCTTCCATGCTGGCATGGGTTGGACAGTTTGACAGAAGCTAGTGTGACAGGATTGTGCCAAGCAAGTGTAATGTAGAAAACCCTTACCTTGTTTTATTATTTATACTAGTGTGTAACAAATTTATAACACATTCTTTCAAAGATCTCAAACATTTGTATAGATTTCCTAAAGCCTTGAATTACATTTTTATGAAAGATATTTTGATTCAGTAGTAACAAAAAAATAAATATAATAAGCTAAGTTTTTTTAATATGTTAGTGGCCTTCACTTCTGCTTTATCTGATACATCACTTAAGCAAATTACAGTCAATTATAAAACAGTAATTAATTTCAATCTATTCTTAAGAAGTGGTTAATTTTAAATATAGAGCAAATATTCAAAGTAGTTCTCTCTAAGACTTTTTTTTTTATATATTTATAATTCAAGTATTCTTAATTGTCTTTACATCAGAATAAATGTTTTAGATAAAGCCAAAAAAAAAAACATACAGTTCAAATTTATGCTGTTGTTGAAGACTGACTATTCTGTAATTAACCATTTTAGCCCCTTTAGCATTTAAACTGGCCATATTCAACCCTAAATATTCTCCTTGTTTTATATTCAAACCAACCAGATCTGGCTTCTCACAGCTACCCTATAGTGTCATTCTAAAAATAGTCGCATCATTGAAATCTTGAAGCTATAAGATAATGCATGATTGATCAAAAACTAAGTGTATAAATATGCATTACATTTGAGAGTAATCTGAATGTGAAAGGGGCAAATTACATTCTGTTGTCTTTAAAAGAAAAGACTATGGTGATTGTTGGACTACTTTTCATCATAGATCTGCTCAGTCAAGTCTGAACTGGTGGCTAAATAATAAACATCTTTGAAAGTTATATTTCTATGTCTGTATGTTTGTACATGGCTGCCCTTTCTATGTATAATTTTTCTTTGTTTGCTGATGTGATAAATATTAAATCCATGAAAGGTTATCTCCACTAAAGTAGTGAGAGTTTCATGGAAGTAACTTTTTCATAGATTGAATGTGTTTTCTTAATACAGATAATGAAACTACATTAAAGAGTAATTATAGAATGTGGAATTGTCTTTTTTTTTTCATGAATTGCTGTGTAGATATAGAAAAAGCTGAAATTCTCCAGGACAATACTTTAATTATTCTCAACAAACTTTCCTATAACCAGACAACTGACTCATTGGCTTTTATATTAAGGTACTGAAGAGTATTGTGTCATTACTGCTGCTGTTGAGTAATTTCTGAAGAGCCTTTGTGAATTCCATTGCATTCTAGTCAGCGCTTAATAATTTATCCAGAGGAGTGAGCTGGATTATGCTCCACTGCTACATTTTAATAACTTTTTAATAGCCTTATAATAGAGAAAAGAAATTGTTTAGGTTAAAGAAGTGCAATAATATAGGAATGTAATTCAGCAGGCAGTGGTTTTGTTTGTTGTGAGAAATCTTACCAAAGTAATATTCTGCTTGACAGAACAAACTGCACTTGTAATTCTACTCTATATACTGTTTAACTTTACTCCTGCCAATTACACTTGCTGTTTTTAGCTTGCCAGTTAATTTGTAGACTGTGCCTCCTGAGATTTATTATATGCATTATTAGTCTTTATCAGGAACAATCTTTTATAGAACTTTTCATAAGTGTTTCTGAAATTGATAATCACAATCGTAATTTACCCTATAAATAAATATACAATTATTGACACTGTTCACTGAATGTTTACTTCATAATTTGAAGAAAAACAAAAAAATGTTTTTACCCCATTAAGTCTAAGTACAATTAAAAACAAAAATGCCTAGAGGGAATTAAATGTTATTACATGAATGTAGCACAGTTCAATGGCCAAACCTTTAGTAACATGATGTTGCTAAGTGAAAAATGCAGCTTTGATTGTGGGGCCTCTGTTTATTCCACTTTTTTCAAGCAGGAAGAATATTTCATTTTAGTCAGTAAGGCTACAGGGTGTTATTAAGTTAATTCTTTTGATTCCAGCCTACTTGTATTATGATACAAATTTTCTGTTTCAAATTATCTAAATTAAAGCCTTTTATCAAAATTTCACATTAATTTATGTTCTAAACACCAGTTTAATTATGACAAAGTTATTTTATTGAATTCTTCATTATTTTCAAAATTAACTTTCTCATCAGAAATATGACAGCTAAAAGGTTAAATATTGCTGGAACTGACTGAAACCTAAGAAGGTTATCTGACATAAGTCATATCACTGGCCATTTAAGTGGCACTTTTATCATCCCAGAATAAAGTATTTACATAAATTTAACTAATACCTAATACTTTACTTTTATTAACCATCTATTTGAGCCTTTGAGAGTTAATTGTCTTTGCTTGGGAGATATACAGCAAATGATAGGTTTCTTTCATTACCTAGCTTAATACCATCAGCTGGTCCTTGGTCTATCATCTACAGGCTTAGCCTGCAAATGTTCAAACTGGATATCAGTAATATTAATTTCGCAAACTCTTAAAATCTCATTAGACTTAAGAGACCCTTAAAGTAATTTTTTCCCTAATAAACCTGATATCTTGTGCTTATGTTAAAATATCTATACTGTTGGTACTTGTGGCAAAGAACAAGATGTAAGCTCTCCTCAAGCTGAAATTGTGACACAATTTCAATTCCTCCTTTAAGCTAATTTACTTTCATTCATATTGCTAACACCCTTGGGAAATGCATGCATCTTACTCTCCATTCTTCTAAATATATAGGGCCTTTATACCTAATCCAAAAGAAGCTGCAGTTTCATTAGTATTTATTTTGTACATCTTGATAGAATGAAATGTAAAGAAGCTGATGACAGAATTTGAATTATGTAGCACAAGGAAAATATACCTGTGCTAATGTATTGTATCAGTTAATGTTCACTATTTTATTGACGATCAACCTCAAAATGTTGGATAAAATTATCCTTTTCTGAAATTATTGCTATTGGTCTCAGGTCCAGCTTCTTAATTACCACTTCATTGGTTTGATGATAAGGTGGTATTAGATTACCAACTTATAGAACATAGGTTCATATCCACTGTAGGCATAGTGCTGTGTAATTGAGTAGCATACTTAATTCTATATGCTTCAGTTCACACAGCTGTCATGAATAGAAATCACATCATCCTGGAACTTTGCTTTCATTAGACTAGCATCCAATGATGGCTGTATCTTCCCCACCTCGTTTTATGTAATAAATCATAGATGATGATCTGCTCTTAAGTCTCTTGTGGGTATTGGAGTCATTTATAATTTTACTTGTTTTGATATATATATACTGAGAAAGCTTCTGTACTTTCTTTTCCATATCATTTATTCTTGTTTGCCTCTGAAGGCTGTAATTTTTACAATTTTGATTACTTTGTCAGGTTAATGATATTTGGTTAGTGCCCTCTAAACATTACTTATCTTTGATCTATTTGCATCTAAATTCTTTTTTGTTATTTGTTCCCTAAATATGATTCTCTGTTCTTTTCATCTGCTTTCATTGTGCCAGGAAGTCAAACCCATAGAAATTTACATTACTTTCGATATGGATGCATGAATTTCTTGATTTTTCTAGCAGAATATCAAACCATTATTGTTAGAGGTGTTTTGAGACAAAGTTGCAACAGATATATTTAGGCTAGTTACTTCTGGTATTTTGTTGCGATCATCTTCTTAGTTTTCTTTTGAAATCCAACTGAGATCAACTTGTTTTGTTTTCCAAGATTAATAAGTACATATATGCATCACCAGAAGGAATATAATTTCTAATTTAGACACAAAACCAGCAATTTTGAAGGGAGGGAATACATCAACCCTAATATTTGTCAGGTACTTTTTTTAATCATGCCAGAAATGTGAATTTGATCACAGTGTTGTTTGAACTCAGACTATAAAGAGCCTGGAGAAATACTGCAAAGCACTTTTCTAATGCTCTAATAATTCTGCCAGTTTGTTGCCATGTCAGAAGGAGCTGATATAATAACCAGGTTTAACCATCCTTTTCAACATTGGCTTATTAGATAAGTAAAGTGAATTGGCAGAGTTGAAACATGAGGTGAAATGACTTGAGTTATTTAGTCTGGCTTCTTGCATTCTGAGTGCAAATCCTGCCAAGCTCAACATTACCTTTCATCCTTCATGGGGTGATAATGTATTAGTCTAGAAAGGTGGGTTGGTGAAATTGTTAAAACATTGGACTGGATGCCCAACAGTATTTGTTCCAGTGCTTTGCTCTTGGAGTTCAAATCCTGTTGTGGCCTACTTGTGTGGTAGAGTTAACCCATCACCTGGCTTAACACTACCACCTGTTCCTTGACTACCTTTTGTGGAATCCATTAATGTTGGAAGTATTCAGGCCGGGATATCTTCCTGGCTTCTTGCCAGTCTTGGAGGCCTTGTAGAGATTCTTGGGCACTGCTTTTTCTACTAACTAAACAATAAAGTAGCAAGCCATTATTTCACACACACACAAAAAGGAAGAAAGTGAAATAGTAAAGTGCTTGACTAAATGCTTTGTACCATTTTGTTACATCATTTTCCCATTCTAAGTTCAAATCCCATCAGTTTATTTTGCCTTTTATCCATTCAATCCAGTATTGTACCAGAATTGATACAATTAACTATATATTTTGTGGCCTTATATGAAAGTTAGAAACAACAATTTTAAATGAAAATCTAAAGAAGAAAGGAGGAAGGAGATAATTTCAGTTTAGTAACTACTTTTTAAACCCATTAGATTGATATTTCAAAGAGAAACCAGAACTAAATGAGGCCACTAAGATAAAAATCAATATTTATCTATGTGGTATTTAAACATTAGAAATAAAAAAGTTCAAGTGTATGTGTAGTGTTAAATAATATAAGGTGAGTAAGAATGGAAATGTTAGAGAGAGAATACAATCATTATTTACTCAATACAAATTCAACTTCGACATTTATTTTCTTTCCACTAAATAACCAACTACTATTGTTTTGCCAAACCTCAATGTTAGGAGTTTCTAGGAATTAAAATATAATTCCAATAAGAAAAATGAAATTGAAAGTGATACAGATATCATCATCATCATCATCATCTTTATAGTTGCTTTCCATGCTGGTATGGGCTGGGTAAATCATTATGATCCAAGTCAGTTCTTATTGGGGACCACTGCTTTTGTAGACAGGTTGGAGGATTTTGGGCTTGGCTTCTATGGTTAGATACCCTTTCTATCACTAATCACATCAGTGTATTTGGTGCATTTTATCATGACACCAGCATTAGAGAGCTGTCATGTCTTTACTAAGACATGACTAAAAGATCCTCCTAACCTTATGCTTTTGCAATTCATTCACCAACCATTTTACAGCATGTACTGGGTTCATTTTATTGTGATGTTAACCTGAAAAGCATTGCCTTGTACACTGTGAGAGCAAAGAATACTCACCACTCTAAGACCTGTATGTTTCAGAATGTGACCAAAGAGATGTATAGAGGAGAGAGAGTGAACAGATGAGTTAAGATGGGTAGGTGAAGAGAGCAAGAGTATGATGGTAGAAACAGCAATTGTGGTCAGAGAGAGAGCAATAACTAGCACTACAGAAAATGTCAAGGTTAAGTGTAAGGAGTACAATAAGTTCAATGCATTGTTTTATACATTAGCTTCATGATGAGTAAGAGAGGCAGAGTGATGAGGAGTGTGGTAGAGTGATTGAACGCTGATAGGTCCCTTACCATCTTATTTTATATAAATGGCTTGAGTAATAGTGAATGACAAGGAGATGAGAAGGTGTCACTGTATATATTATCATCATTTTAGGGTCTACTTTTCCATGCTTGACACAGATTTTCTGTAGTAGAATGCTCTTCTTGTCACCAACACTCATCTGCTTCCAAGCTGTCTAGACATGTTTTCACAGTTTTCAAACAAAAAATTACTCCTTGTATGACTAATGTTTTGTTAACAATTATTGGCAATGTCAAGACAAGGACACACACACACACACACATAAATAAAAAGTGAATGCTAAACTATGATTATATATATTTATAGATATATGTACATACATGCATACTTACATACATAGATACACACACACACACACACACACACACACACACACACACACACACACACACACACACACACACTCACAAACTACTAAGTTGAGGAAAAAGTTTGTGCGCTGTTTTAAAATAATGATTTTTTATGAAAGAATTTATTTGAAAACAACTATTCTTCAAAATAAAGACCGTCATTTTCTACAACCTTCTGCCTATGATCTGCAAGCTTTTGAATTTGGTCAAAGTACCAATCCTTTGGCTTTGAATCGAAAAATTCTTGACGAGCTTCTTCAACTTCATCAAATGACTCAAATCGGCAACCTTTCATAAAGTGCTACATTGATTGGAAGAGACTGTAGTCAGATGGAGTAATGTCTGTACTGTAGGCTGATGCAGCAGAACTTCCACACTGTCCAATTCTTCAATCTTGTTGCTGGTCTTTCTGGCAGTATGCAGCTTTGCATTGTCTTGTTGAAACAAAGCGCGTTTTCAATGAACAAGTCTTGGGTAATTTTCAACAGTGAGTCACCATTGAACGTGACATGACACCACAAAAATATATATAAAAAAAGCATTAATTTAACACAGCACACAAACTTTTTCCTCAACCTAGTATTTTGTTAATAAGAATAAAGGATACTATCTATAGCAGAATATTGTTCAATATGCCACCAGCTATAAGAAGCATAATAATGTTTATATCTGTAAGACATTTATTTAATTAATTTATTATATATAATTAATAAATACACTAGTCTTCGGACTGCACTGCAATTCAAATGAAACCTGCAAATGCAAGAAGGTCAAAGAGTCTAACATTACTTGCAGTCATTGAACCATCAACAAAATTTGTCTATTATTGATAGTGTTGCAATTTTTTCTTTTATACAATCTTTTTTTTTTTTAATATATACACTTCATATATTCCCATCCTCTCTCTTTCTCTAATCAATTAAGATGGATCTCCAGGATAGAAGTGATTATCTTGACATATAGCTTCTAATTATTTCTCAGTCAATTAGCTGATTAGTTCATTTAGAACTGCAACAGGAACTATATCAACCAACCAGCTGTTAATGCAGATTAATAGCTGTTGCGTTCTGACACTCTCAACCATCACATAACTATTCAAAAAACTGAACTATGTTCATAAACTTTCATTAGTAGTCTTATTAGTTTTTATTTAAATTTTAATGTTTTTTTAAAAAATTATTTTGTGACTACTTTTGCTCAAACATTAATCAGATAGTGGTTTTTTTTCTCTCCTCTCCCCACCATATATCAACTTTTAATTTTAGAACAAATATTTTGTAAGAGATATCTGTTTCTTGATATATGCTTAATTTACTTTTTATATCATCGTCATAATTATATCTTTCCTATTCTATATTAACTTGGGCTGTGCAATTTTCAAGTACATCGTTTCACCACTCTTCTTGATTGTGTTGTCTTACCCCTGAGGCCCAATGTCTTAATATCCAAACATATCACACCACTTTTCCCCCTCATTTTCTTTGATACAGGTATCATTTACTCTCTTCTTTTTTGTATATTTCTCATCAACATACACTTTTCCATGCTTGCATGGCTCTGATGAAATTCATTGAGACAGATTTTCTGCAACCAGATGCCCTTCTTACTACCAACACTCATGTTTCCAAGTGAGTTAATATTTCCCTATAGAAATGCTTTCATGAACAATTGGAAACAAAAGGCACTGCCTATATGATGATGTTCATTTACAACTATCAATGAATATCAAGACAAGGAGTCAAACATATGTGCACATAAACACACACACACACTCAATGGCTTCTTTGAGTTTCCATCTACCTAATCCACTCAAGGCTTTGGTCAGCCCATAGTTATTGCAGAAGACACATGACCAAAGTGCTACACAGTAGGACTGAACCTGAAACTATGTGATTGGGAAGTGAGCTTCTTAAGCACTCAACCATGTTTATGCCTATCACAGTTGTGTCAGCACATTCTTAACCAGCACATGTTATCCATGTCCACACCGACACAGCTGTCATATCTGAATGCACACACATATTTCATCATCTTTGTTTTTACATCCACTTTTCCATGCTGTCACGAATTAGGCATGACTTCTTCAGACAGGATTCTATGGTCAGATGCCCTTGCACCAACCCTCACTGGTTTTATAAGTAAGGTACTTTATTCCAGGCTTTAACATGTTGAACTGCTGCTGGGCATTTTGTCTGTAAGAGACATAATCGTCACTGCTGAAGTAAATGTCAAGCAATTTCATGCTGATATAAACACACACATGCATATATAAAATGGTCTTCTGCACAATTTCCATCTATCTGCTACACCCATAAGACACTGGCCCACCTGTGGTTACAATAGAAGGCTCTTGCCCAAGGCAGTACACAGAAGTATCCATCCAGAAAACAAATGAACTTGGATGAGAATGCACACACAAATATTTATACATATAGATGGACAGACAGACAGACACACACACACACACACACACACACACACACACACACACACACACACACACACACACACACACACACACACACACACACACACACACACACACACACACACACACACACACACACATTCAGTATTCTTAACACTCTTGAACTGTTTCAGCTAAATGTCTTCTTTGCCATCATCCTTCATATTTTTTTAGTTTATTTATTTATTTATGTATTTATCTATTTATATGTCAATAGGTCAATGAAAATGCCAAGCTCATAAATGATTAAGCTAAATACATTATGATGGTCTTTATTTTGAAGAATAGTTGTTTTCGAATAAATTAATATGGAATTTAATTTTGGCAAAACTAGTTCTCAGTTTAACCCATGTTGATGCTGATTATAGATGTACCAGTCATATACTAGAGTTGATTCACTTGATTATTCCATTTCTTTTGAACAAATGCTAATGCGTCAAAGAAATGTGTGTGTGTGTGTGTGAGTGTCATAACGTTAAGTAAACAATGTAAGTTTGTAAACCTGGTGTAATTATTTTATCTATGTTTTTAAAGATGATTTTTTTAATGGAATTATGTTGACTGTTTCATTAAGTTCTGGTATGTGCTTGTCAGATTTTATATTTTGCTTTTTTTTTTTTTAAGTTTTCCAAGTCTCCATTTATACTGGCTATTATTAGAAATCTGTAATCCGAGGTAAACCAAACTGATAAGTTAGCATTAAAAGCAGAAAAAACTAAAAGAAGAGAGATAAATTGCAAAATACATATCTTTCTGCTTCGGTTATAAAAGATTTCATCAACATGTTGTGGTCCACCTCACCTCTTCCTCATCGTAATCATTCTCTTTATCCTCCTCCTTTGATTTTTTTTCATTTCAGCATCTCTCACCATCACCCAATTTTTTTCTCTTAATCTCTAATTACCTATACCATTGTGTTAGATATATTCGGCGTTTTATGCATAAAGGTTTATCTCAATATTATTTCAACATCAGATATAACATATCTATTACTTTCTGCTTATCATTTTACTTCCAGTTTAAACAAGTTTCTTCTTTCTTTATCAACTTAAAGAAGATCTGTTTTCATTATGCTAATACTTTGCACCAGACATTTCGGAACTGGAATGTTGTATAATAAAATATTGGATACCTAGTACAAAGATTTTTTTTTCAGTAATTCTCTTGCTTTGTGTGTGTGTGTGTTTTTTTGTTTTTTTTTTAATCAGTTATATTCCTTCATTCCACCATCCACTGCTACTTTGTTTTGTACAAACTGTATTTCTATTCTGAAGTTGACTTCCTCCAAAACGAAATGTAAATGTTTTGTGAAACGCTATAAATATCTGATGAAATTTCAGTCAATAAGTGCTGTTATTATTTTTATGCACTTAGTTTATTTTATTCTATCTATATTTATTTAATTAGTTTAAAAGTCAGCAGTCACTTAATTTGCTTTATCTAGCTAATCTTGTACTCTCTTCCTTTTCTTATCTTAGAAATAAACAAAAGATTAAAAAGAAAGACTTTTTTTCATTTTTTTTCTCTTGAAAAGTCAATTTTTGTTCTACATGAAATAAATTAATTTAAATAGTTGTCTGCAAGCAATCAGCTCCATCACTCACTCCCACATACCATCACATACACACATATTTGTTATCACACAGACATACACACATTTGCACCATCTCATATGAGGTGCATTCAAAGTGTATTTGACCTCTGGCCATAAAAAAAAAAACCATTTTGTACATTTCACAAATCTTATTTAATTCCCTTCAAAATACTCCCCTTAGGAGTTCATGCACTTCTCCTAACGATTCTGCCACCGTTAGTAACCTCTGGAACATCTTCTCTAGAATGCTATGGAGCTCTGCCATTGCTTTTCTCATAAGTTCCCTCATGTGACTCAAATCGCTTCCTTTTCAACACAGTTTTTCAGTTTGAGGAAAAGCCAGAAGCCACACCTTGACAAGTTGAAAAAGTAGGAAGCCTGTCGAACAAGTAAAGTGCTGTACTTGACCAGGAAAGCCTGGATTGTGTGGACAGAATGAGCAGGTACACTGTCATGGTGAAGTTGCCAATTCTTCACCAGCCACATGTCTGGCTGCTTTCAAGGCACAACCTCACCAAGATGACAAATAATCTCCAGGTAATATTCCTCATTGATTGTTTGGCTTTGTGGTGTGTATTCATGATGCACGATACTACAGGAGTAAAAAAACAGGTCAACATTACCCTTACATTGCTGTGAATCTGTTGTACTTTTTGGGCCTTAGTGATGACAGATGCTTCAACTGGGAGGACTGGAACTTGGTTTAAAGATCGTAATCATAAACTCATGTCTCATTGCCTGTGACGTTAGTCTTCATGAATTCTGGATCATAGTTTGCACAGTCCAGCATGTCTTGAGTGATTTCCATGCAGAGTTGCTTCAACTGTTTTGCCAACACCATGGGGATGAATTTCACCAACACCCTCCACATGCACAAATCCTCTGTTACAATGGAATGCACTGATTCTGTGCTTATTCCCACCCCATGAGCAGTTCCCTTGTTACACAATGGTTTTCTATGACTATTCACCATGCCTTCTCAGTTGACTCCGCATTTTGGTTTGTGAATGGTCTGCTTGAGCATGCCTCACTTTCCACTGAGGTGTGCCCATGTTTGAAGCAGTTGTACCACTCCTTGATCTGAGTTTTGCCCATGGCATCATCACCAAAGGCTTGCTGAATCTTCTGGGTAATGTGAGCTTGAGTATCACCAAGCTTTTCTCAAAACTTGATGCAATATCTCTGCTTGATGCATTCAGTCATCTTGCTTGAAAACCAAAATCTGACAAGCACACATTTCATGTTTGCACTTTGGGTATAACAGCTGGGAACTGACGTGTCCTACTGGCTCAAAACTTTTCATGCACACTCAGAAAGGGTGGCATCACCTCCCACCCAAAGGACTTTGCCCATGTGGCATTAGTTTTGGTGAGAAAATAATGAAGTTAGATACTTTTTGAATGCACCTCGTACATATGCACACCATTATGCATACATGTATATATACACACACACACATGCTGTCACATAGACATACACGCATACACCATCAAATACTCTTATGTATACACACCTATGTATATGTGTACACACACACACACACACACATCAAGTTATATCAAGACAATGATGCTGAGTATATTATTAGCTTGGAAAAGAATGGCTCATGATAACTTTAACCCTTTTGCATTTAAACCAGCCATACCGATTCTACATTTTTTAGGCATCTTTCTTTTCTAAGATGACGGAGTAGGAATTGAGGGTGATATGACTGCTATTTCTAATACTTGACTGGGTGATGGGTGCCATCAGTATAGAATCTAAATGAATGCTTCATAGTATCCATATTTTTTTGTAATTCATATTTCTCTATATTCTTCACTTTTGTGCGTGTGTGTGATGGTGGTTGGGTAGGGGACTTTACTTTCCATTCTTCCAGATTTGATAAAATAAGTAGTAATAGCAGCAGCAGAATATGAGAGTTGATTTAATTTCATATGAAATTTTTCTTGGTAACTATTTAAAAAGAATCCTGGTTTGTGAGATATTGAAGAACTGCGGAAGAATTTTTTTAATACTTAAAAAAAAAATTTTTTTTACTTTCTTATTATATTTCCTGTTTGAAGCAGGTTGAATATGTTTCAATAATCTGAGTGGCGCCAACATTATATTGAATGCTCTACATAGTTAGAATCTTGCTTCATATATAAACAAACAGAAAACATGGACGTTAAATGATGATGATGATGATGATTTTAAAATAAGAAAACATTGGATAATGTAGTTCTAGGTACACAGTAGTAGTTGTTGTTGTTGGTGGTGGTGGTGGTGGATGTTGTTATTATTATTCTCACCATCATCATTATGATTAGTAGTAGTAGTAGTGTACAAGAGTTGATTTAATTTCATGATTCTAGGACAGAATGTTCATTTGCTGAAATGCTTTTGACCGAGAGTCTGCTCATGCAGACTGAGCTGGGCTAAACCAATCTCTACCACAACAACAATATAAACAGCATCCTAAGCACCTAGTTTTAAACCTACATTCTCTGCATGAAAGTCTGCCCCAACATTTAATTAATTCAACAATGTTGTCCTGTTAACATCACTTATCTTTAGATGTGCAAGATATCACCCTAAGTTCACCTTCAGATGACACCACATTAAAACTTGAAGGTTGTGTGTGACCTGGCAAATTACAAAATAAAACTGGTATTAGCTCTTAGAGTAAATTTTAACAGAACAGCCGCAGTATCAAAGTTTTAATAGTCACAGTATTATGTTTAGAGAAAGAGAGAGAAAGAGATTGAAAGAGAGAGGGAGAGAGAGAGAGTGTTTGTGTTTGTATGATTTTTAGTTTGTTAACCAAAGATTGGTTTATCAATCCACCTGAGAATGCATCCCGTTAGTGATCTAAATTAAAACCTTTCATCAAAATTTCATGTTAATTATGCTCTAATATAGCAAAAGGGGTTAAAGGTGTGACATTTGTTGTAAGTTGGTGTGATTCCCTTTAGTCAAATTCTTAGTTCTGTGCTATCTATTCTTCAAAAAAGAAGTGGTTTTCAATTGCATCTGCTTTTGATTGATTCTTTTTTTGGTTGATCTCAGGTTCAGCCCCACTGTGTGACACCTTGAGCGAGTGTCTTCTATTAATAGCGCTGGGTTATTGTAGATTATGAGTGGATTTTGGTAGATTATGAACCATCAGCATTTTAACCGTATGTCAATAATTTAAATTCATAAGAATGTCTTATATTGGTACAGGACCACAAATTTTCAAGGGAGGTGTGTAATCAATTAAATTGCACACAGTATATTGTACATTTTTTTATTAATGTCAAGGAAATGAAATGCAAAGTTGATCTTGTTGAGATTTAAACTCAAAATATAAAATTATAAAACTAAATATAAAACATATTTTTAATTATTTCTTTATTGCCCACAAGGGGCTAAATAAACACAGAGGGGACAAACAAGGACAGACAAAGGGATTAAGTCGATTACATCGACTCCAGTGCATAACTGGTACTTAATTTATCGACGATGAAAGGCAAAGTCGGCCTCGGTGGAATTTGAACTCAGAACGTAACACCAGACGAAATACCGCTATACATTTCGCCCGGCATGCTAACATTTCTGCCAGCTTGCTGCCTTAAACATTTTTGTCTGGCATTCAACTGTTACTGCAACTCTAGCACCCTGAGATTCACTGTACTGATTGTAGCCTGCAAACTTAGAGATTTTTCTTTCTGTCCTTGTAAGAAATCATTAATAAATAATAATATAAAATCTGAAAATAAGAAGAAGAATGTAGAATTGAGTTGAAAATAATTTATATTTTATTATTCTGATAAACTAAATCCAGTATTTTAAATTACTGCACAAATAAACTTTTGCTTTTAAATTTGGCTTATTTCTGTTATTTTTAAAAGCAAGAGCCTGCACTTTCTCTATTCACCCCCTTAGGATTCCCTTCTGCTCTGGTATGCTACTCATATTTCATAGCTCGAGAAAACAACTAGACCCAAGCAAAACCTTATTTCTCTAGGGTTTCATTGAGATTGCTCCAAAATTAAAACAGCAGCATAATGCTTATGTAGCTTCTGTTAGAAAGCAAAATCATATTAGGTAGCCAACTTCTGTTGTAACTAGATGACTCTTTTGTTGTTTGTTTAGTTACTTCCTTACAGTCTACCTACTAAAGAACTCAAAAAGCTGTTCTTTAGATTATAGTTTCAGAAAGGTTTCATTCTTTATTATATGCTACTGATGTAAGTATGCTGTAGGTCCTTTCAAAATCATAATGACATTAAGAATTTCAGATATGTAAACTATGTTAAATGATGAATAAAAATTATAACATGAAAGATTTTTGTGTAGCCTAAGGTTAAGTGCTACAAAATACCAAAGACCTTGTGTGGTAGGCAAGAGAGATACAAACAGCCTAGCTGATGACTGATGCTTTATACAAATTTGAGTGGAGAAAGTTTGCCTGGTCATGTTGGTGCAAAGGTTGGCATTGTCATCTGGATTATGATATATGTGGTTTGAGTCCCATGGGGTTCTGTGTGCATTTTTTTTTCTTTTCTTGGATTCATGTTTTATAATAGCTCTCATTTAATTTCAGTGTAATACGATGAAAGAAGCAGATTTATAGTTATGAGAATGTGGTTGTGGAGAGTGTTTATGCTTTAGGAAGAGAGAATAAGGGCCAGGAGAAGGGAAGAAGAGATTAGTGTCAAATATTAATGAAGTGGGGATGGGGAACAGTGGTAAGGGTTATGAGATGAGTTGTGTTGGGAGATTCAATGCTATCTCATATTATAAATGTAAGGGTCTAAGATGTAAGGGAGTGGGAGAAAGAACATGAACGATAGACAAGGTGAGTAGGGTTAGGAATCCAAACAGGGCTAATTGAGGGCAGGGGGTGGGGGCATGGTGGTTGGCCAGGTTAAGAAGTGAAGGAGGTTTGAAGTATTGTGGGTGTAGGCCAGAGAAGAAGAGATGAGAAGGTGTTAAGGAGGTGGAGAAGCTGTGTGGAGAGTAGAGTACAGCAATGGAAAGGAGATGTATGGAGGGTGAGGGAACGGTAGGTGGATGCAGCAAGAAGGGTGATGGAGAGTGTAGTTGGAGGGTACCATAGAAGTTGGTGGGAGGGAGGAGAGCAGAGAAAGCATCCCAGACAGGGAGGCTGTGAAGAGGTTAAAGTGGGAGAAAGAGAAGCTGGCAGATATTGAAATAAGGAGTGAGAGTGCTTGGAAAGCAGAAAAAAGCATCTTGGGTAAGGAGACTGTGCAAAGATAACAGTGAAAGAGGTGTAAGGGGGGGGGGGCAGTGATGAGTATGAAAGTGGTAAGAGAAAGAAAGGCTGGTGAGACAAGAAAGTAGAATGAGGAGAAGAAGACCATAGAGGTAGGAGGAGAGCAGAGGAAGACAGCTGCATGAGCATTCTAGATGGAGAGGTCATGAAGAGAGAACAGTGAGAGAGAAGCAAGAAAGAAGCTGCAGGTGAATGCAGTGAGAGCATCCCAGCAAACAGGGTTCTTTCTACCAAGCTTGCCCAAGAGGGTGTTTTCTCTCCTGTTCTGTATTCTATCTTTTAGCATTAAAAAGAAACTAGTAAAACGAGACATTTTTTATATTTCAAAATATCTCAACTAAGATTTTATGTCATATTATAAATTTATGATGATTTTAAGTATATACAAGGCCTCATCCCAACACCAAACAAGAGATACATACATGCACACAAACATGTAAGCACATACGTACACATGGATATGGCAGATGCATATGAGGAATAGACCAAAGCTGAGAATGAAGAATACCCTCAGTTAGTGGTAAGACAAAAATAATTGCTGCATTGATTGGGTAGTTACAGCTGCACCCAGTTTGGTGTTGTGGCTTACTTTATTGACTCCCAAACCGTGAAAGGTAACATTAAACCTGGCAGGATTTGAACTCAGATTGGAAAAGTACATAAGTAAATAGAGTTAGTCATTTTGTCCAATGCTCAGCTAATTCTACTAATTCACTTGTTTCATAATAGCTTCATAAAACTCAGTTGTGTGTATGTATATAATATGTAGATGTGTGTGTGTAAAGAAACACTGTGGGGTTTTGTGCTTGTGAGTAAAATGAAGTTATACAAACCCCCTTTATGCTTTCATCAGTAAGCAAGTCAGGTAAAATTTATATGCTTATATAATTTATATGTGGCAATAACAGCGTATCTGGTTTCTTCTGAAACAGTCCTGATTTTATTTATCTTCAAGAGAATTCTTTACCCCATGCATGTGGCACATGTACGTGTAAGTGAGGGTGGGGAGGATATATATATATATATATATATATATATATATATATATAATATCATTATTAATCATAGGGCAGCAAAAGAAATTTTAGAAATTTAATTTACCACCACTCGCTGACTATATATATATATATATATATATATATATATCTGTATATTGCTTTGATGTTATATCTTGGTTAACAATGTTATTCTTATATGCAGCATTAAATTTAAATCCATTTCCATTTTTCTTTTCTTGTATATCTGGATGTAGAAATGGCTGTCTACTTAAAATGTTCACTTTGTAACTATATAATTATATAATCTTTGATTTGATCACACTGTGCAGTTTTTGGGATAAATGTGTTGACAATAAAGCTGTGTGAGTAAAATTTGGTAGATGGAAACTGAAATGCTACCCATATATACCTCAGACATCTGCCTTTGTCATTGTGTATCCCTCTTCCCTCTGCCCATTCACACTGCACACACTCTTCTTATTTCTCATCTAGCTGTGATTTTATTATTCTGTTGCTCTCCACTTTTTCCCTTTATGTATTGCCACCTATCATATCCTCTTCTTTGATCCACTTCTATTTTCTTTTAGCTTCACCTCGAAACTGAGATTTACCATTGACCATGCCTCTCCTCATGTTCACCATTCATTGCATCGCTTTCCTTTCACACTCTTGTAAACCAGGTCGCCCAACTGTCCTTAATTTTTTTCCCTATCCTCTCTCTTTATCCACCATCTTGTACCTTAAGGATATGTTCTGACACCTTATCTTTGACATCCTTTCCCTCTTTCCAACTGGCTTAGCCATGTATCTTCTTCACAGCAATGAATCTTCTCCCATCCCTCTGTTATTCTTAAGCCTCTCAACACTTAGCATGAAGCCACCTCTCTCAATACTGCAGCTCCACACATTCTAGGGGATTTGTCTTGTGAGTTAGTTGGTGACCTCACAAGTGCTGAACATTGGTGCTCAATGTAGTCCTGATCTGGTTGATCAGATCCTGGTAGAAAGGAGTTTCTAAGAAACAAAATATTATTTATTCTTTTCAAAGTGTTTGGTGTTCAAGGTGATTACTTTCTTGTTGTTTGGAACATGTAAAGACATGACATGTATTTCTGACATTTATCTGTAGAGATGCACTCACACCAATGTCAGAACTTGCAATGAAGAGATTGGTTTCTTTGAATTATGTAATGATATACTCCAAGGATGCATCATATCTGGTATCTGTTACCCTGTTCACTTATATAGTCAACTTGATACTGCAACATGCTGTTGAAATGCATCCAGATGTTAAAATCTCCTCCCACGCAGAAATCATAGACAGATCTCAATTATGCTGGAGCAGGTATGGCTATGTAATAAGAAGTTAGCTTCCCAACCACATGGTTCTGAGTTCAGTCCCACTGCATGGCACTTTGATTAAGTATTTTCTACTACAGCCCCAAAGCCCCTTGGGTATATTTAGTTGACAGAAACTGAAAGAAGTGTGTGTGTGTGTGTGTATAATCATCATCATCATTTAACATCTACTCTCCATGCTGGCATGGGTTAGACAGCTTGACTGGAGCTGCAGAGCTGCACCAGGTTCCAGTCTGATTTGGCATGGTTTCTACAGCTGATGCCATTCCTAATGCCAACCACTCCAGGAGTGTAATGGGTGCTTTTACATACCCCTGGCACAGGTGCCATTTACATGACACCAGCAACAACCACAACTATGATTCATGGGTGGGTGCCATTTACATGGAACTGGCAACAACCACGACTACTATGTGTGTGTGTGTGTGCGTGTAAATACACTCTGTCCAACCCATGCAAGCATGGAAAGTGGACATTAAACTGATGATAATAATGATGTAGTGTTCTATACTATGTTGAACTTCAAGGTTACAGTGAATGAACATGCACAATAAATAAGTCTTACCTTCTTTTTTTTTAAGACAATAGATTGTGATTTGAAGGAGATTAGACTGCTTTTTCTGGCAAGTAATGTCACGATGTAGAAGCTTCTTTATTGATTTGTTGCTATAATTTCATTTCATAAGCATGTGATATTGATAAAACATTTATCCAATTGATGAGTGATATGAACTGCACAGTGTGGAAAAGGCTAAAAATTCGAAGCTTGCTGATACAAAAATCATGTTCTGATTCAGTAAAGAGAAACGTATGAATTGATTATTTTTTTATTTCATTTTGAAGTTCAAAGATTTCATAATTTAGTATTTTGGTTTGTTTATTTTTATTTATTCAGCGTTTATATTTTTTGATTTGAAAATATATAGATAGAAATAGCAATAAAAAAAGAAAGAAAAAAACCCCAAAGAAATACCCATGTATTCTGAATGATAGACATTTTAAAAATGTATTCCTTTGGAGGAAGGAGGACATTCATGATGATTAATCAATATTTAATATATGTGCTAAACCAATAGTGTTTTCATTAATTGTAAATATATATATATGTATATACATAAATATACGCATATATATGTATGTATGTATATATAATACACATTCCATCTCTTATTTTATTAATACTATATATATATATATATATATACACCCCAGCATAGCCACAGCTTTAGAGCTGAAACATAAAAGTATATCTGCATATATTTGTGTGTGTGTGTGTGTATTATATATATATGTATGTATATGTGTGTGTGTATCTGCATATATATGTGTAGTATGTATGTATATATACATCTGTACACATAAACACACACACACTTAGATTTAGAACAGTGAAGAATTAAAAATTGATGATGATGATGATAAATATTGGCATCTTGTTTCAATGTTGCAATATTTTGAGTTAAAAATCTCTCCCCATCCCCTTCCTTGGTGTCAGTTGACTATGCTTTTCAACTATTTAGATCCATAAAATAAAGAATAGTGAATTCTGGTATTTGATTCAGTCGATCATATATCCAACCACCCTCCTCTTCCAACACACACAACACATTTCCTTTACAAAAATTAGGCCTTGTACTTAATCTAAGAAATCACTGTCATAAAGTAGGAATAATCTCCTAGCAAACAACATCCTTGACTTTGTTTCAGCTATTTAGCTTTTATTGGTTTCAATCATAGCAATGTGTGTGGTCTTGCTGGAGCACCACCTATTGTATAGTTGATTACATTGACAATTGTACTTATTTTATGGATCTGAAGAGGATAAAAAGCAAAATAAACTTGGGTTGTGTTTGGTGAATGTGTGCCTCTGTTTCTGCCTCAGCAGCTCTCCTCAGGTTACACACATTACCATCTTCTCATTGATTCAGGACTCTAAAAAAAAAATCTTAACAAGCCAGAAATCCTGCAGAGATGTTTAAGTTCAATAAGGCTTGCACAATACATCATAGACTCTCTGCACTGTACTGACGATACCTATGGAGACAGAAACCAATCAAGCTTTTACTGAATGGTATGTCAATTTCAGAAACTTCTTGATGCTTGTTATTATCTCCCCTTTTCATTTGGAGTTGCTTGCAATTACCACAACACATTTGCTTCTTCCTTTCTCAAAAGGAAGATAATTTCATTAAAATCATGAATTGATTTTTATATGGTGTTTGATATTCCATTACTTATCTCTGTTGTCGATATTCATGCCACTGGCTACTCTGAGTTATTTCTCTCATCTCAGTTTTCTCTTATATATGCATGTGTATGTACATATATCTGTGGGTGTGTGTATGTCATCATCAGCCAAGTGTTCACCCTGTGTCCAGAGGTTGGCTTGCCAGAACTCTCCAAGTCTCTATTGTGCTGTATGCATACAACTGGCCAAACTCTTGTTTCCAATTCATTCTTTGATGTTAGTCTACAAACGTCTTTTGACATCTCTTGCTCTCTTCCTTTCCACACTTCCTGTCAGGGTGGTCTTGGGCACTGATTCATGATGTGTCATATGTCCAAAGTGTGATAAGAAGTTTGCTTCCTTAACACATGGTTCTAGGTTCAGTTCCACTGTGTGGCATCTTGGGCTAATGTCTTCTACTTATATACTAAGCTTTGTGAGTGAATTTGGTAGATGGAAACTGAGAGAGACCTATTGTGTGAATATATATATATATATATATATATATATATATATATATATATATATATATATATATATATATATATATATATGTGTGTGTGTGTGTGTCTTTGTATCTGTCTCCCACTACTGCTTGACAATGGATATGTATGTATTTGTGTGCATGTGTTTATGTGCATGTGTGTGTATGTATATAAATATATATATATATATATATATACCACACACACACACACACACACACACACACACACACACACACACACACACAAGGTGTGTATATATGTACATATGTATTATTTTTTACTTGTTTCAGTCATTTGAGGCACTGCCTTGAAGAGTTTTAGTCAAATTAATCAGCCACAATACATTTGTTTTTTCAGCCTGATACTTTTTATATTGATCTCTTTTGCCAAACTACTAAATTACTGGGGAATAAACACACCAACACCAGTTGTCAAGCAGCAGTGGGAGATAAACACAAAGATGCATACACATAGCTATATATATATATTACATATAAACAACTGGCAGAAACACCTGGCATTGCCCAGGAATGAAATTGTTCCTTAAATATTAGAAGACAAAAGCAAAATATGTTGTATAGAAATTTGTTATTCTAAATTCAATTTATTCTTCAATTGGGATACATGATGAAATAAATTCTGAATTCATAATACAAAAAAAAAAATGATAATAATAAACGAAAATACGAAATTTACCACTTTTATGAAGAGAGATAAATTTTATCACATATGTTGAAGGAAATTATGTAAGAGCTTCTGGCTAAACAACATTCTTTGTTTCCTGGTTTGGAGCATAGACAAATAAGTCTTGCAAACTACTAACCCTGGAGCAACCAACATAAGTTGACCATGAGAAAATAAGGCTCAATTAATTGCAAGCCACTAGATTTCAAAGTCTGACCTTGAGGTTTATTAATAGACATTGCGAAGCAAAGTCACACTGGGAATTGTGTTTGTTTGAATTCAAATGGCACGTCTGTTGGTGTGATTGGAATTTTTGGAATGAAAACCTCTTCCCCAGAGGCGCATCCAGTGATGATGGTAGCTTCTATTACATTAGGTGATAATGTCTTCACAATCAACCTTGTCCCATTGCATAATTTAGGAGGATCTACATTTCTTAGAAGCATTATTGAGATTCCTACTTCAGAAAAAGTTTATGTTGAGGAGTTCCAGGTGGCTCAAGAGAATTTAGGAACTCTGTTGAGTAATGGACAGCTTGATTTTCACCAAGGACTGAATCAATTGATTTGTACTCCTTAATGACTGTTGGAATCTTATTTGTTAATTCATGGTTAATCCTTGCTACTGTCTCATTTTTTGGATCAAGAATTGCCCTTTCACACAACCATTTATGTGAATTATAATTATTACGTAAGTCTGGAAATATCCTGTTCTTCAATTCAGCTGGGGAATTCACCATGATAGCAATATGAGCCAAATTGATATAACCATTCCCATCAAATGGTACTTTGCCATTTCTTAAGTGGAGAAACCAGGTTGAAAACTGTTTTACACATTGGTCCCCATGTAATAAAGCTCACATGCTAGTATTGAAGGAGAATTTATGCACTTTATTCCATAAGTGTGAAGACAATACATGCTTTTATTTCATCAGATCTTGTTCCTCTGGGGTTTTCTGTCTAATCTCTTACCGACCTATTGTCTCATTGGCAACTCTGGCAGCTTGTTTTTGTCTTTGCGTCCTTTAAACATTTTCTCTTTCCTTTTTTGACTCTTGGAATTTTGCTGACATAATTGTTCTGTTTTTCCTGTGCCTCTTGTGACTCATTGGCCCTACATGCAGCAGCTCTCCTTTAGTCATTTTCATGTCTTTGCTGTCGTTGTGCAGGGGTCTCTAGTGATCTTACTCTGGCCACCTGTACTCATCTTTGTTGCTTCACTGTAGAATACTGATCAGCCACATCTACCCCGTCTCCTCTTGTAGAGAGTGTGAACATTTTACTAGGAAACTGTTTAGAAAATTAAAATGGGACTTAAATGGAAAAATAAGCGAAAGTTATGTGAATATCTTCACAAGTGTGATTGAAATAAATGGTAACTGTAGAATGCCACATGCACGCACGCACGCACGCACGCACACACACACACACACACACACACACACAAACACACACACACACACATCAAACATCAGTGTCTCTTTCTCTCCTGGTTTCCCCCTCTGTTTGTGCCATCTTTCACATTCACCTATAGAACATAACATACAATATCAAACATCAGCATCTCCCTCTCCCACTATTCCCCTCTCTTTCAACTTCTATAGAAACTTATTTTCTCTCTCTGTTTCTTTCTCTGTCTTTTTCTCATTCTGTGTTTCTCTCACTCACACATTTTCTCTCTCACCCCCTGTAATAGTTCCTCTCTTTTAATCTCTGTCTGCTTCTTTCACTCTCTCTCTCTCTCTCTTTCTAACTCACACTATTTACATTTCTCCCTCTATCGAAAAACATTGACAAGGACGAGAAGTGAAGAGACACTTCCTCACTTTGCTTGTCTCTTTCTTTCTCTCCCCTCTCACTCCCTCATTGGCATTATCCACAGACATGCAAATACACAGACATCTGCTAATATATATATATATATATATATATATATATATACATGCATTAGTTTCCTTCAGTTTGCCTCTACTAAAACTACTCAGTGATTTGGTTGGCCCAAGGTTTAGAAGACACTTTCCCAAGGTGCAAACTTCTTACCATACAGCCATGCCTGCACCTGTTGTTTGTATATTTGTCTACTTGTGTATTTGTGTTTGTGTAGGTTGCAAATGTATATGTATGAATATAAATATGTATATGTGGCTGTGTATATGTGTGTGTGTATAGATGTGTGTATGTATATGTGTGTATGTATATATATGTGTGTATATATATATGTGTGTGTATATATATATGTGTATATATATATGTGTGTGTGTGTATTTATATATATATGTATGTGTGTGTATATATATATATATATATATATACACACATATATATGTATGTGCATGTGTGTGTATATGTATGTATGTATATATGTGTGTGTATGTATGTATATATATGTGTGTGTGTATACACACACACACACACACATTCACACACACACATTCACACACACACACCTTTTGAATTAATAATAGTGTCAGAAATTCAATAAGAGCCACATCACTGGTATTGAAAATGATGGTATTTGTTATTTCCTCGAGAGACACTTGTATGGTCTCTCTATTGGTAAAGTGTAAATTTATCTCAGCTGACCAGTTAGCTCTGTAATAGGATGAGCTGGAATGCCAGTGGACAGGTTTTAAAGAACTATTGATTTCACTCTGCTATTTACTTTTCCTTCCTTCCTTCCTTCTTTCCTTCCTTCCCTCTCTCTTTCCCTCTCCCCTCCAAATCTGTTACAAAAAAGACCTTTTTTGATTATAAACATCAAAAACAATATCTGCCCTCTCTTCTTCTCTCTGGTATTTATTAAATCTAGAATCTCTGATATATGGGTTTTTTTTTTTATTGTATCTGATTATTATTATTATTATTATTATTATTATTATTATTATTATTATTATCCAGGTATGGTGGTGGTGATGGTGGTTCTTGTCATCTTTTTTTTATGCTTATGGTTGGGTTGTCTTTTTGTTGTTTTTTTTTATATGTAACGATGAGATAAAAAGCAATGAAGCAGAGTGAAATATAATAAAGAATATAAGCCTTTTGAATAAGAAAGGAAGGGAGGAGACTAAGATACAAAATAAAAACAAGGGGTAGGGGGAAAGAAAGAAAAAAAGAGAAGGAGAAGGGTGTATCAGGATCATTACGAATCTCTGTATTCCATTCTTAGTAAATGTATTGATCTCTCTTTCTTTTTCTTCCCCCCTCCCCCTCTATCACTCATCTACCTCAAGATGAAAAAAAAATATCCGAATTACTACTAAGCAACAGTAGTAGCAGCAGCAAAGCTAAATCTACTGTTGCTGCCTTTTTTTTTTCCTTTCTGTGTTGTTTTTCTAGGCTGATTCTTTTTTTTTTTTGTTTTGTTTTGTGCCATGCATCTCGTATTTGTTTGTCAGTGATGCAGTGTGAAGCATCTGAACTACTTTCTTTCTTCCTTCCTTCCTCCTTCTTCCCCCCTCCCTTCTTTCTCCTCCTTCGGTGCCTGTTTACAACTGTCTTCCCCCAAAGAGCCTATGAATATATTTCTTCATAACGCAAAGAGAAACCGACGACGGTGGTGGCAACGATTGTTGTTGTTGTTACTGTTGTTTCTGATAGTGGTGATGATTAATGTTACTGTTGGTGATTCTCAGAGGTTGCAGTGAGACAGAGAAAAGGAAAGAAGGGAAGGAAGGAAGAAGCAACATTCCATTAATAAAACATAACCAGCTGCTGCACTCACCTTATCTCCTCCTCTGTCGCGTGGATATAAGCGTGCGCGCGCGCGCGATTATTTCTAAAGTGTATTTATTTCTCTTTGTTGTCATGGTGATTTATTTCAATTTCATGTCTACTTGTAAAATTAAAATGCAATCTTGAAGCTGTATGAATGTTTTATGTTTTGGTTATTTTTTTATTTGAGACAAAAAAAAAATGGATAGAAAGATTGATGAGAAAATTTGAAGCTAACATTATTACCTCGCCCCAACTTCTCACTCCAGTAATAAGGTCTATTTCTGATATGTTATTGGGCTTTTATCTGACCCTTTTGTTGTTCATCCTAAGTACATTTATAGAGTAAAAGATCAATTGTAATTCATAGCTTGGTCTCCCATGTATTTTTCTCCTTTCTCTCTCTCTCTTTTTTTTTTTTTAATCACAGGTTGTATATATTGACAAGTGATTTTTATTTGGGGTTCTGTGTCTCTGTGTACGTGAGTATATATATATATATATATATATATATGTGTATACTCACACATATACATATAGACACACATACACATATATTTATAAACATATATATGGCATGGCTGTGTGGTAAGAAGCTTACTTCCCAACCACATGGTTCAGTCCCACTGCGTGGCACCTTGGGCAAGTGTCTTCTACTATAGCCTCAGGCCAACCAAAGCCTTGAGTGGATTTCGTAGGCAGAAACTGGAAGAAGGCTGTCATATATATATATATATATATATGTATATATATATATATATATATATTTGTGTCTTGCAAATACTTGGTGACCCTGTCAGTGCAGGTACCACTTAAAAGCACCCAGTCCACACTGTAAAGTGGTTGGTGTTCAGAAGGGCATCCAGATGTAAAAACCTTGCCAAAACTGACTTCACCTGTGCTTGTGCCACGTAAAAAGCATTAAGTCGACTCTGCTGAGTGGTTGGTGTTAGGAAGGGCATCCAGCTGTAAAAATTCTTCCAAAACAGTCACAGAAGCCTGGTGCAGGCTTTGACCTGGCCGGTTCTTGTGGTACCATTCCACCCATGCTAGCATGGAAGACGGACGTTAAACAATGATGATGATGTATATATTTATGTGTCTGTGTTTGTCCCCCCACCATCGCTTGACAACTAATGCTGGTCTGTTACTGTCCCTGTAACTTAAGCAGTTTGGCAAAGGAGCCAATAGGATAAGCACTAGGCTTACAAAGAGTAAGTGCTGGGGTTTAATTTTTTCGACTAAAACCCTTTAAGGCAGTGCTCCAGCATGGTTGCAGTCAAATGACTGAAACTAGTGAAGGAGTAAAAGAATATACACATACATACATACATATATGTGTATTTGCGTGTGTGTCTGTGTATATATGATAAAAATTCAGTTAGGTGTTAAATAACCACCTAAGGGATATTAAATATCTAAAGAATTTACTGTTTTTTTTTACCTATATAAATAACATTGTTATGAACTATCACTCATATATGTATAATAATAGTCAGCAAACTAATTTCGAACTATATGCTTCAAGCTGTTATTTCTGAAAGAAATGAATTCATCTACACAGCTGTCTATTTTGTCTTGTTTCAAATCTATGGCAGGAGATGTTTTGTCAAATCTCTGAGTTAAACAATTCTCTGTTGTCTCAGTTCACCTAACTGTTGGAAATCGGTATAATGACATCTTCTAAGAATGCTAGTTGTAATACAATAGTGCCATTATACTTGGGGAAGTTGTTGAGATTTTTTATATCCCATCAGTTTCAAACAATGAACTGAAACTAAGCACCAATATAAGTGCGCAAATCTCCAAAACCATCCGTGGCTTTGGAAATTATATTTAGGAAAGAAGGATATTACATTGAGCATTTTCATATCTACATATCTATAATGGTTGGTTTGTACTTGTAAGACACAAGTATTCTAATTGTTGATCATGTGAGATATAGGAAACTATCATTAATAATAATAATAATGATAATGATCACTAAAGGCTAGGTCATTAGATTCACACAAAGTATATTCCTGGTAATAATGTATATTATTTCCTTTTATCAGTTTCTTGTTATGCTTTCTTAGTTAACATCTATGTGTGGGTGGCGGGTGAGGAGTGTAGTGTCTACCAGAATATGAATGCTATCAGTGAGATGTGTTAAATGTTTCGCCAATTGAAACTATATTAAAGTAGATGTTAATGTATTTATTTCCTCATGATCGCACATATATGTATATCATCATCATTTAACGTCCACCAAGCTTGGTAATATTTTCCATGCCCAGACATGTATTCCACGGAAGAAATGGACACCACCACTTGTATGAGGGTAGCAAGACAAACGTACATACAAACACATATGCACATACATAGAGTCAGCATATCAGTAAAACTCAATTCTCCAGAAAACCAACCATTTGATATTGTTTTGTTCAGGAATATAGGCATATTTTTTTCATGAATGCTTTATTAGCTACTAGAAAATCACATTTCATTACCATAATCTATACACAATGACATGCAACACAATAGCTATGAGATTTTCTTTTTGAGCTACCAACAAGCACATGAGCATGAATTCAAAAGCTATTGCAGCTGTTGCAATCTACTATTGAACAGGGTCCATAACTCTACTTACCTCAGTTGGCTGGCAAATTCTCTTCTTAATTTGTTTAAAAAAATGGTAAGAGATAATCTAACTGAATCTATCATCTCAATTTTTTGGTGAAAAAATTCATCTAAAGGAATCCTCTCTTCAACTTGTAAGTCTGTAGGTATGGCAATAAATTCTTAACTGACTTAATTGAAAACCCAAGTTTGATTCCCAGTTGGACACTACTTCACTTAGATTAGGTAATGTTCTTAAGAAAGACTTAAAAGTTACTCTCCAATCATACATCTGACCCATGTATATCAGAAATCATTTGTGTGTGTTTTTAACGCTAACTATGAAAATTCTCTCAATTCTACACAAGCAGAACTATATTTTTCATGTGTAAAAGAATCGAATTCACATGATGATTGGGGCTATTTTTGTTGCACTTTCACTGGGTTGAAATGTCCTTTAATATCATGATATGGAAAATTTCATTTATAAAAACTGAAATACGAAAGTATCTTTTAATTTCAAGAACCATTTAAGAATAAAAGCCTTCCTTTCATATATATATATATATATATATATGCCATGATAGATCGCTGACCACAACATTTATATTTTTTTTCTCCTTGTTTCTTTCTGTGTTCCTTTCAGTTAAAGAGCATAGGCTCGAAACATCAATGATTTTCTCTATTCCCAAGCATTATACTAATACATCCATTTGTTGTTTACACCACCTGTCTTCGTCTGTTGTTTTTTTCGTAAATTCGCCCATATATATATATATATATATATATATATATATATATATATATATAGAGAGAGAGAGAGAGAGAGAGAGAGAGAGAGAGGGTGGGGGAGGGGGGGACATACATACAAGTTCTGAACATTGTCAAAAGATTAGGTTTGATAATCAGGGAAGGTATTTTTATCTCGAAAACTGAAACTCTGAAAGAAGCCCTTATATGCTAAAGTGTGCAAATCTGCTTCAAATTATTTATCTCCCATTTTCATTGTTTTAGACAGACTGTTCTAATCTTCTCTCCTATTAACTGTTTTGCGCTTTTGAAGCTATTGCAAAAAGCGTGAACTCTTGGAAATGTAATTGATTTCAGGATCTCATGAGGAAGCTATTGAGGAGTGGTTTCCTCTTATCTACTCTAACATACATGGTAAGATTTCATCTCAGCATTGCATGATAACAGAACATTTGTTAATAAAACACTGGTTCTGTGTATACAGTTGTAAAACTTGAGTTGCTCATTTACAGCAAGGTGGATTTCGTGCTGCTTATTTACACCAAGGTGGATTTAGCAAGTACACTTAACCCTTTCCTTAGTTATTATAACCTTGATCTCTAGGTATGATATGAATCACCAATTCTCTCTTTCTCTCTCTCTCTCTTTCTCTCTCTCTCTCTCTCTCTCTCTCTCTCTCTATCTATCTATCTATCTACCTCTCTGTGTCTGTAAAATAGAGAGAGAGAGAGGGAGAGAAAAAGAAAATAAGCCTATTGACTTAATTGACCAGCTGTGACTTTTGCTCTCATGCATATTTCTATCAGTCTGACTCATTTAATAGCTGTGATCAATAGACTAAATCCCCCAAGATCTAAACATTATATCCTGGCTATTTTTCCTTTATGGTCTATTTCTTTCGAAAAGGATTGAGAATTATTTTTCTCTCACTTTTTATTCAGTATTTTTGAAGAACAAGAATTTTTAGTCTAAATATAGTTAGTCTTCCTCCTCTCCTTCCCACCCACCCCCATTGTCATTGACCAATAAGCAAGTCTTCGAATTCTATTCCCTAATCCATGAGCATTCAGTCTTGGCGAAAACTTTAAAGTGCTGTTCACTGAAATGGAGAATTATTAGAGCAAATGAACCTTTTCATAGAATGCTGTCCCTTATTGTGAATCAGACATCACACTATGTTTCATTGCATTACAAGAATCAATGTAAAACTTGAAAGAGATGTTTAGGCCAGTTAAATTTCACACATCATGCATATATGTTGTGACCAGTTCTTATTTACAGAGTTGTAACAGAGTAATGACCTCTCTTTCTCTCTCTCTCTTCTTTTCAATAAATTCCTTGTCTGCATAGTTGTTTCATTGCTACCAGCATGCTAGCTTATTTTTAATTATTGATTTGGGTTTAGCTTTAAATGTCCATTAATTGAATTCCTATACAAAAATTTACTGACTCATACAGTCTTGTATAGTTATTGCTTCTTTCACTTTAAAGAACATTTGTTACAACTGACTTGTTTGTACATATTATCACACCTTATAGATTATAGTACATATATGATCAAACAAAAGAGCAGCTACATGGTCATACAACCTGCTAGAAATAACAAACTTCAGTCCTACTTTACCACCTAAAAATAAAATTAAAAAAGGGAATTTTTAAAAATAATAAAAAAATTAAAAAGGGGGACAGGTTTGCCTCTGATCATAGGTTTACTCAGAGTGCATTTGGGGCTAAGCAACAACTACAATATAGTCATAGATATAGAAAAAGACTGCACCTTGGCTGATGCACTTTTGATCATAGGCCTTTTGGGTCAGAATAAGCCTTGGACTTAACAATAACATTAGTAGATATATTCAACTGTGTAATTTGATTCTACTACAAACCACTTCATATAGATATCATCCAGCTATAAAGGAGAACATTTTAACTTAGAGTTACTTGTGTAAGTGAGAAGTAGGGAAAATAGATATCAGATGATAGCATATGGGATTAGAAGTTCCAAAGCTATGAAAAACAATCGTAAATCTGCTTAGTTGATAAAGATAGAAAATTATTAAGTGTTTTAATTTTCTAATCGAGCTAAGATGCCATGCAGTGGGACTGAACCTGGGACCATGTGGTTGGGAAGTAAACTTCTTGCCACACAGCCATGCCTGCACCTATTACACATTTGTTCAGAGCTGATGATTCCATCAGTACCCTGATTTTTTTCACAAGGCCCTCTGAGTTGCAGGGGAGTGAGTGAATCTTGAGCATCAAACAAACAGATAAACACTTTCTCAAATATTGAATGTAGTTTCTCCCATTTGTTCTGCTCGTATTCTGCTGTACTGTGTTCTTGTGGCAAACTAGCCTAAACGTTTTTAATCTATCTTAGTGATTATTAGACATCAACAGATATTAGAAGTCTTATTTCATGATTGCTTGGTTGGTACAAATTGTATCTATCCCCACTCCCTGCAACACTTGGGAATGCCAACAGCAACAATGAAGATAGATGCAAGGGATTTGATTTTTCTTTTTCAAAAAAAAAAAAAAAAAAAAAGAGCAAAGAAAATTCTATATTGTTTTTGCTATTTTTACTCACTACTGCTATAACTGCTAAATTTTCTAGAATAAATTCCTTAATTTTTTAACTACAAAACAAAAAAGAAAGAAAGAAAGAAAAATTATGAATATATAACATAAAATCTAACTACTTAAATAATACGAAATCTTGAGTAGCTGTAATTATAAGTGACAAGCTATAATGTAAGGAAATAATGATGGTCTGCAACAGAAAGAGAGAAATCAGGACAAGAAGAGAAAAGCTTTTCAGATTCTTCAGTGGAGTACACAGCTTGAAATATTAAGTTTTCTTTTTCTTCTAACATATCGCGCTTGCTTTTCACTTTTATTTATTTATTTTGGATTTTGTGTGTGTGTGTGTGTGTTTTCAAGTGAATTTTGTTATTAATATGCTATTGTTATGTCTACCTTGTGTTGGGCTGGAAAACAATTTTATTAACAATAGCAACAAAAATGCTGTTAATTCAGTTGTTAATCAGTTGTCATTTATTATGCAATCAAATATTCATTTAACAACTTTTTTTAATTTTCTCTCCTCTCTTACACACGCATACATACATTCATATATACACACATACGCATGCACACACACACACACACACACACACATACATACATAAGAGGAATTCTTGAAGGACCAGCTACATGCCACTGGAGACAGTAGAGAAGGTGTCTCAATCTTTCTAAAAAGGAGTGACTGGTAGTGTCAGCAATTTGCCACTTGTACAGTTTCTGTTTAATGTTCTAAACACCAGCTTTATGAGAGACCTGCTACATGGTTGTTCAACCTGCTAGAAATAGTAGCCAAATTCCCCTCAAATCTCACCTTATCATCTTCTAAAAAATATGGACACGGATATTGTAGTTCAGTGTACACTATGCCTGGAAATATAGAGGGATGCTTTTATCATAGATCTGCTTAATTATATTTCATCTTAGATTAAACACCAACAACAATATCCAATAAATGTATTAATTACTTTACTTAATCCATCTTCAAAATACACATAGTATATTATATTTCATTTGAAATATCATGATTATCATTTCAATAACTCTATAAATGTTCAATGGTTATGTTAATCTAATATATAAAGTGCAACATTACTTATGATATTTATTTTCTTACATTCATCAACTCAGAAATCTTTAAACAGTAAATCATATTACTTGTTCCTTGTTCAGCCCTAGCTTCTCTGACTGAAGAAGTCCATTTGATACATTGAGGCATTATATCTCTCCCAGAGCTCTAATAATTATTCTTCTTATATTACACGTAACAGCTGTGGCTCTATATCTGTCTATATCTTCGCAACTTATCTTAGTTTATTAGTAAGTCAAACCTTGCTACATTATTGGTCATGTGACTAAGAGAAACAAAACACCTAGTAACCATGTAAAAAAAAAAAGAAAAAAAAAAAGAAATTGTGTTGAAAAATGTGTTAAACCTGATAGTGTTTGGTAGTGACAAGAAGAATATAAGTGCTAAAAATATTCAAAGTATCCCACTTCATGTTTCAGGGTGTCTTCTGTTACATTGATAGACATATATTTATGAATGTGTGTGTTTACTAACGTGTTGATCAAACAAACCATGTGTTCAGGTCATTCATTGTTATGATTTTGTAATGGTAATGGATATAGTGCTCTTAGACTTCAACAACACTCGCACCATCTGCCAAACCTGTGTCACATGACCATATTAGGTACTATCTCTTTTATTCATTTACTCTGAAATATTCTTCAATGGAATTTGTTTGTATTTTAACAATTACTGAGATTTTTTTCTTCATGGTATTTTTTCTCATTTTTGGGAAATTCAGAATGGAAACTGAGAAATAGTTCATTACAACTTTATAATACAGATTAAAAGAAAAAGATAAAGAAAAAAACTAGCTTAACTGCAGATTTTAGCTGATTCCAGCATATTAGTATTTATTTCATAAATGTTATTGATATGAGAAACTAAATGAAGAACTGAACTTGAAACCAACAAAATCCACAACTTTCTTGAATTTTCATTGAGTTGTCGTATTTCCTCTCTTACTGTGACATCTCTCGACTTGTTTTTAGTTCTGCTATTACTGTTGTCTTTGTCATACCCAAAAGAAGAATTTACTTCATTGTTATCTTAAAAGCTATATATATGTATATATATATATATCTTGAAAGCTATGTATATGTATATATATATACATATATATATATCTTGAAAGCTATATATATGTATATATATATACATATATATATCTTGAAAGCTATATATATGTATATATATATACATATATATATCTTGAAAGCTATATATATGTATATATATATTTCCACTTTCCTTTGTTTTTTGGTAGATAAGAAATTTATTACAACACTCTTGTAATAAACTTATTTTGAAATACAAATCTCTGGTTATTCTCTTGAAACACAAATCTCTGGTTATTCCAAAACTATATCTGAATAAGATAAATACATGATATAAGCTAAAGTAATATTTTATAAACACATAATAATTCACTTTGAAGAAAAACATAATGAAATTAATGATTATCTGGCTCCAAGCATTACACTAGCTATTTTTATCCTTCTTTATTTACTTGACCATTTTTCTTTTGGTCATCGAACATACTTTGCCATCAGTCTTTTAAAGTCTAAAATTATTTCTTTTTTCTTCTTTTTTTTATTATTAAAAAATGATTTGATGACTAGGTATCTAAAATATTTTACTGACACTTATTTTGCAGCAGACTCCAGGAATCACAGAGTCAACTTGTTGTGGTTTGCATTTGGAACTTGGATCTCTGATCTAGACAGAATTAACCGTTTAATCTAGCTCACTACTGTGTATTCTAAATTCACCAACCCTGTATGATAGAAAAATAATAAAATATTAAACACATGTAAAGGAATGTAGTAGATGGAAAGAGAGATAAATGTTGAGTCTTTTCCATTTGAATCCATTGAATCCATTTCCAGATCTATAATCTAGTAGCATATTCTCTCTGTGTAATCCTGTGTTTCCTCATTTTAGTATTTTTACTCTTCTTTTTCTATACTGAAATGATTCAGTTCTCAAAGTAAGATATCATTAAAGAAATATTTATTTCCATGTATGTAATTTATGCAAGAAGTGGAGTGGTTATACATACATGTACCCACACCCACACAATCACATCACCACCCATCCATTCAACCATCCATCCATCTATCTAAGGCAGCATGGCAAAATGACTAAGAATTTTTCACTGTTCACAACCACAAAGTCCTGGATTTATTCCTACTGTTTAGCATTTTGGACAAATGTCATTTTCTATAACCTCAGGTTGTCCAGTACCTTATGAATGAAATTGGGTAGACAGAATGGAAGCCTGGTGTAATTCAAAAGTAGACTCTTGTCAGTGTGACATATACTGTCACACTGATTCTATTTGAGAATCATGTTAAAGATACTCTTGTCTGTTGGATACACAACCACTTACATGTTGATTTGGTTGGTTGAACCACTGAATCTTCATCCAGAAATACCAGATCCCCTTCTACACCACCAGCAATGACATTATATATATATATATATATATATAAATCTATTACCAGTTCAAATATGCTCAAGGCATATCTGAACCTATAAGAAAGTCATTCACTGTATTTTGTCATGAAGAAAATTTCTCACTGTAGACAGATAGGTGTAAATGCAGAGAGTCAGTCTGCAGCATTCCCTAAGCAGACTATTGGATGCATGCATCTCAGTGTGGTTATCTCCTCTTCAGTACCAGAAATCAGATAGGCAAATGCTGTGAACTGATGAGATAGACAGGTCCCTCTTATTATATATCCTTCATCATATAGTGACTGGTTGCATTAGTTGGCTGCTTGCTGTAAATAAAATACAGGATGAAAGCATTTAGCAGTGATCTGTTTGAATGCAAACTTGTTGCCAGTTCAAATATGCTTGGGACATATTTAAACCCATAAGAAAGCCATTATATATATATATATATATATATATATATATATATATATATATAGAGAGAGAGAGAGAGAGAGAGAGAGAGAGAGAGAGAGAGAGAGAGAGAGAGAAAGAGATCATTCATTCATACATTAGTTTGTCCATGATTATTAGTGAATATGAAACTATTCAGATTTTTTTGATTTTTTTCTCATCAGCATGATCTGACATTAATAATGTATTTATTTTTTTCAGTGATTACCAAAACTCAAACAACACAAGGTTGTCCATACAATATAAACCAAGATCTCCTATTTATTCAGTAGTGGATTTTACACCTACTCTTCTTAATTATTCATTATTTAAAAAAAATTTTACAAGGTAAGCACCAGTTTTTCTTTCTAACAAGAAATGTAAAAAATTGTTTCATTTAAAGTTTTTAGAAAATTTAGAGCCTTCATCAGGCATAATAATGGTTCATTAAACACGAGTTAGATTTTTCAACTAATTTTCTCAATAACATTAGTATTTATATCATTGACCATGGAGGAACAATAAAAGTAAAATATTTCAAGATTTTGAATAGATAATCATAGTGTAATATTGTGATTTATTTAGTTCAGTATTGTCATGATAATCTTCTTCATTTCTCGTATAAAATATTGAATTTAAACTTTGATGCATGACCACATTTACTTGCCCTCAGTACAGGACTAACATTTGATTCATTGATCTTGACAAAGTTGAACTTGAGTGTTAAACAAAGAAGGCCATGAAATACTGAATTGTGTTTGATGTAGTCTTCTATTATTTGTTGTCCACTTCACTCCACATTACAGTTATGATGACAATGATGGCAGCAATTTTTGTTCTTCCTCATTGTTTTATTAACTGGGAGTTGAAATGTGATGATCTTCAAAATAATTTGTAGCTTGTTGCATAAATGGAACTCAGTTTAGTGTTGGTGAATTGCAAATCAATCTCCCTTCTCTTGTATTAGATTGCACACTGGGAATAAAATACATGGTATGAGTTTTCAGGTAAAATATATCTTCTTTTCTAAGTTAGGAGGACCTTATTTGATAGTTATTTAGCTGCTATTTCTAGAAGATTGAACAGCTATAGAGAGATTTCCTTGCTGGTTTGGAATCCTTTCATTATCAGGTGTCATCTGCTCTTGTGTTGAATACCATAGATTGCTATTTTGATCTTGTGCTGTCCTTATACATTCACTGAGTTTTTAAGTGTATACAATTCTAGATATTGTCCATATAATTCTATAAACTTTGTCTCGTAAAATTTTCTTAATTTTTGTTATTTTTCAGTACTTCATCATTGGTTTTATGTTCTCTACTTTTGTCACTCTTCATATTTCACTTCTGTGTAGTAGAGTGGATCATACATGACATAGTAATAGTTTCCTTCTAGTTTCAGTATTAATGTTTCTTAATAACAATGTATTTCACATTTTTTCATTTGACTATCTGGCTATCTTTTTTTTCCCCCCTATATATTACTGCTTCCTGTTTTCTTATTGCATATATGCCAGGTACATTATCTTTGGTGACTGTTCAATTGGTTTTCCTCAATTATATTTATTTGTAGAGACTTTTTAGTCTATCAATATTGCAATTTAGATTCTACCAGATCTACTTTATAATGGATTGGTTAACATTATGCTGAGACTGTAAAGCAGAGGATAATATATTTTGTGCAAAAGTTGTCCTGACAGATCATAGAAATGGAAATATCAAGACTTTTTCTTAGAACCAAACCAATGTATGAAAATATGTGTGTATGTGGGACACCTGTGATGGAAAATACCACAGAATAGCAGCAAAATTTGGTGAGAAAAATACACTAATGATTTGTTTTCAGTTTTAGAGTATTTTTCATTTGACTTGCAGTCTGAAAGTATATATGCACATACACATACAGAGTTAAATGCAGATAGTTATATATATCTGTCTATATAGATAAATACAGATAGATATCTGTATATAGAGTATTTTTCATTTGACTTGCAGTCTGAAAGTATATATGCACATACACATACAGAGTTAAATGCAGATAGTTATATATATCTGTCTATATAGATAAATACAGATAGATATCTGTATATATAGCAATAAATAAATATCTGGCGTTATGCCTATCTGAAGAATGCAATCCAATAGAAAGTTACTTTTGTGTATTATCCCCAGGGAACAATGACATCATAGCAACTTATCTTAGGAACAAAATACACTTTTAAAAAGGAATATGTACACACCCACATACTGTCTCCCATGTGTCAAGTTTTCAAAGATTAAGCATGGTTTAATGCTACATAATTTATGGAGTACTCTCTCTTTATCTCTCTCATACATAAGGTAGAATTTATATATTTGCCAGAAAGCTGTAGCTGTAGGGTAAATGAGAATGATCATAGCAACAGTGAGGCAGTGATTGAAATTTGAGATCGCAAACTGCTGCTACTCAGGGTTTTGCATTAACTACTAGTTAACAATTGATGCAGAACTCTGCCTAAACAATGTTGTGGTATCTCAGATTTGTATATGTTTGAAAATATCAATATTTTAACATATACACCTTCTTGACTTACGACTGAGTTCTGTTCCAAACGACAGCTCATAAGTCCATCTGGCCATATGTTGGATTTATATTTTTCAACACTATTTTCATTCAAACGCAACCGATGCCTGAAAGCAACTGAGTGAGAGACAGTAGCAGGCAGTTTTGTACTTATTTTATCGAATGTATATTTATCAAATTCCTAATTTTCACTTTTTCATGTAATACTGGTTTTATAAAAGTAAACACAAACATGAATAATACAGGTATACACATACTATGTATGTATGTAGGTATATATGTAGATAGATTGCTTTTGCATGGGTTTCATCTACCTAATTCCACTTAGAAAATATTGGTCAAACTGATGTTAACAGTAGAAGATACTTGTCCAAGGTGCAATCCAGTAGGACCAAACCTGGAACTACACAGTTCCAAAGAGAACTTCTTAACCACTTTATTCTGTGTGTGTGTGTGTGTGTGTGTGTGTGTGTGCATGCGTGCATCACAATTATTACTTTTTAATGTCTGACCTTTGCTATTTTTTGCATTATTTCCCTTCTTGCATTAAGTGGGATTTTGAATTGTCTTAAAAAAATAACAAGTATATATTGGTAACTTTCCAATAATCATTTACATGCAATTGGTAAGCATTTGTACTTTTCTTTTCAGTTCATTGCTTATAGCATTTAGGTTCATGTTTTTATATCTTTTTTTGTTTGGTTGATAAGGAATAATGTTTTCTCTACTTATTTATACAAGATTTAGCAATTATACTTAGCAATTCCAGTATCATTTCTTCTGATAGACAGAATATTAGCGCTCAGTGCCGTATTCTTAAAATATAATAAATATAAAATGCAGACATAACTAGTTAAGAAGTTCACTTTGCTGCCAAATTGTTCCTGGTTTAATCCCACTGCATGGCACCTTGTGGGCAAGTGTCTTCTACTGTAGCCTTAGTAGAATTTGTTAGTCAGAAATTGTGCTGAAGCCTATTGTTTATATATGCCTATGTGTGTGTGTGTGTGTGTGTCCTGTTTACTGATATATCAAGTTGTTCTGCTTTGTTTATGCAACAAAAAATAGTGATTCAGTAAGTGTAAATTTAATAAAATAAGTACAAGATGGAGAAAAGCCCTGAAATTAATATGATCGTTGTAAGAAGAAACTTGCTTCCCAACCATATGGTTCCAGGTTCACTCCCACTGTGTGGCACCTTGGGCAAGTGTCTCCTATAGCCTTGGGCCAACCAAAGCCTTGTGAGTGGATTTGGTAGATGGAAACTGAAAGAAGCCCATTATGTGTGTGTGTGTGTGTATGTGTTCATGTGTATATGTTTGTGTTTACAACTGATATTGATGTGTTTACGTCCCTGTAACTTAGTGATTCAGCAAAAGAGACCAATAGAATAAGTACTAGGCTTACGAAGAATAAGTCCTGGAGTGGATTTCTTCAACTAAAAAACCCCTTTAATGCGGTGCTCCAGCATGGCCACAGTAAAATGACTGAAACAAGTAAAAGAACTAAAAGACCCTTTAGGTTGGTACCCCAGCATGGCCACAGTTCAGTGACTGAAAACCAGTAACAGGAGAAAAGAATACCGATAAAGAGAAATCAGGATGGCAAAACATGTTGCTGAACAAGAATTTTATTCACATTCCATTTCATTTGTTGTCATTATCTGATTACAAGTGTGTTGCAGTAAAATAGCATTAACATTAGAGCATATTATTTCATTAATCAATGACAAAGAGGACCAGTTATCTAAAGATGAAAATATTTAAAGAATTCTTTTATGTCATGTCATTCTTTACTTTGAAATTCTCAGATTCCTTGAACTGATTTATCAATTATTCTTCTTTCAAATTTTCCCAAATAGACTTAGGAATTGAATGATGATTAAAAAAAGAATCCAGTAACAAGAAGAAAAAAAAGACACAAAAAAGTTATTCCTTTTAAATATGAAAATGATATGTGGAAATGTAAAAAAAAAAAAAAAAAAAAATGAGTAGAAAAAAATACATGGTTTTAATTTAAAGCTGCTTTTCATGATTGATGTCATAGTACAAGGTTTAGTCTTTGTAACAATAGCTGTTCATTAATGATGTTTTTCAGATTAAAAACTGCTGAAATGGATTCCCTTCATGAGGAATAAAAGACTTACACTTCTGACAACAAATTCACCTAAATGGGTCTATTTCTAAATTAATCTCATCTGTAGTAACATTCACCCTACCCACTGTTTTTTTTTTTATGTTTCTGATCCCTTCCTGCATTCTCAGTTTAGTTCTGCCACCAAACATTTCTGTTTAAAGCATTTAACATCCAAACCCCATTCCTCCCTGCTTCAGTTCTCAGAATTCCTTTGCTTCTTTCACTTCTCCTTGTTAATTTTTTCTTTGTATGTTTTTGAATATCCTAGCAGTTCTATGTAGCAGCATTTCAGTCTGCTGCATGAGTTGCAGGAATCGACAGCCTCCTGTGGCAGCCGCCACAGACTATTCAAAACAAAGTTAAGCAAAACTTGTTATGCCCCACATACACACTGCTTATTTCTCTTTCGGATAAAATTAAAAACGAAACTATTTTGTTAAACACACACATATATTGATAGTATCTTTTCTTTAAGTTAAAAAGCCAAATATAAAAAGCTTTGGATTCTGTCAGCATATTCAGCGTCATTTATTGAAAGGCTTGTGTAATTATGTAAGATTTCTATATTTGCACTGAGCAGCATTTTAAACTAAATATCATTTACAGTAATTAGATAACAGAAGCTGTAGTTGTTCTTTGTTGTAGTAGTAGTAGTAGTAGTAGTAGTAGTAGTAGTGGTGATGGTGAACTTAACAATATTGTCAAAATCCTACTGCTCTCTACTTTCCTTCACACAGGACCTGTAATATATATATATATATATATATATATATATATACCTGTAAAATACAGTGCTCAATTCAATTGAATATTTTTCCCTATGAATTTGTGACCCTGTGCCAGGGTTGATTTAGCTGACATAGCCCCTCTCCCAAACTCACTGGCCTTGTGCCAAAATTTAAAACCATTATTATTATTATTATTATAAAAAGAAGACGACAGTAGTGAGCTAGCAGAATTGTTGGCATATCAGGCAAAATGCATTTTGTCTGTCTTAATGTTCTGAGTTCAAATTCCGCCAGGGTTGACTTTGCCTTTCATCCTTTTGGGGTTGATAAAATAAGTACCAGTTGAGCACTGGGGTCGATGCAGTCAACCCCTGCTCCAAAATTGCTGGCTTTGTGTCAAATTTGAAATTGTTATTACCGTTATTATCATCATCAATGCAGCAAGCTGGCAGAATTATTATCATGCTGGACGAAATGCTTAGCAGCATTACATCCGTCTTTACGCTCTGAGTTCAAATGCTACCGTGGTCAAGTTTGCCTTTCATCCTTCCATGGTTGATTCAGCTTAGCACTGGGTTTGATGAAATCGACTAGCCCCTACCACCACCACCACCAAATCTTAGGCCTTGTGTCTATTTTAGAAGTAATTATATTATTATTGTTGTTGTTAAGGTGGCAAGCTTGCAGAATTGTTAGCACATTGAACAAAATGCTTCACAACATTTCTCCTGGCTTTACATTCTGAGTTCAGATTCTGCTGAGGTTGACTTTGCTTTCATCCTTTTGGGGGTCAATAAAACAAGTACCAGTTGAATGCTGGGGATCAATGTAATTGACAGGCCCCCTCCCCCATAATTTCAGGCCTTGTGCCTATAGTAGAAAGGATTATTATTATTATTAGTTTATATAAAGGACTGGTAATTCAGCAGAAATGTAATAGATAGAGAGGTGAGTTCTTAACTTTTGTATACGATTGCAATCGTATACAAAAGTTAAGAATTCACCTCTCTATCTATTACATTTCTGCTGAGTTACCAGTCCTTTATATAAACTAAAAAATGAATTAGACTGACATTTATTTTATTTTGAACCTGTTGAAGGCACGCGAGATGCCGAAATATTGTTCAAAGCACCAATAAATAAGTTACTTTCGAGTTGCGCTTTTTGTCATTAGGTTGGCCTTGGTGATGGGTTACGACAGCTATGTTTACCTTAGTGATGGATTGTGGCAACCGTATACAAAAGTTAAGAACTCACCTCTCTATCTATTATTATTATTATTATTATTAGTGGTAGTAGTAACTGTTGTTGTTACAGCAGCACTACCACATCTCCATTATCAGTAGTACTATTACTACTATGTAGCAGAAGATTGATCCTTCCTGGGTTTTTCTTTTAACATAATTAAGCCTCTTCAAGTAAAAATATTGTTTACCTTTTTTTTCTTTTTCTTTTTCTTTTTTTGAAGTCTTCATCTTCATGCAGAAAATGATTTTGTACATGAGAAGTGACAACTGTTTCAACTAACTGATTTAGTATATAGGTTATGATATACACAGTATGATAGATACTTTTCCTTTTTGTTGTCTGTAGAAAGAAAGAATAAATTAGTTTTACAGGCTCAGTTATGAATATTTTGTGAAAGTTTGTCAGATCAACAATACAGATATTAAACCTGAGTAGATATTTTCTCTACTGAAACTGTTAAATTGTTTGTTAACAGCAATTTTTGCTTTGTTGTCAGTTCACCTTAGCAGACATTCAAGATAATGGCATATAATGATGGTTTCAGGTTGCATTCTCTGGCAGTTCTTTTCTTTTTCTTCTACATCATTTTTTTTTTTCTTAATGTAAAAGTACTTAGCCTGGAAGCCTATTGGAATGGCACTTTCTATATCCTTTCACCTTAAAGCCTCACAGTTCTATCCTTACATAAGAAAGTAGCAGAATTGTTATAATCATCATCATTTAACATCCATTTTCCATGCTGGCATGTGTTGGACTTGACAGGAGCTGGTAAGCCAGAAGACTGCACCAGGCTTCACTATCTGTTTTGGCATGGCTTTTACAGCTGAATGCCCTTCCTACCACCAACCACCTTACAAAATGAATTGAGTGCTTTTTATGTGGCACCAACACTGGTGAGTTCTATTTTGGCATGGTTTTTACAACTGGATGTCCTTCCTATTACCATGTTGAACTTAGTTTTGTCCCTTTATGTTTCTATGTAAATGAGTGTACTGAAATTCAACCTGGTTGACAGTGCCTTTCTTGGTTTTGGGGTTAATATAATTGCCTACATTCCTTTCTTGAAATGTGTGCTAGTGTTTGAAGTGGCTGGCAGAATTGATAGAGCATCCATCAAAATGCCTTGTAAAAGTTATGTTTCTCTAAATTTTGAGTTCAAATCCTGGATTTTTATACTTCTCAGTCATGTTGATAAAATTAGTACTGTACAAATCTTGGGGACAACTGAACTAACTGTATCTTCTTCCCAAATTTTGTAACCATGAGCCTAAGCTAGAATTCATTATCATTGCTAAAAATTAGAAATCTGATAATATTCACCAAAGCATAAGCACAATCTGTGTGTGTGTTCCTGTGTTTAGGGGAAGTATATTTTTAATTGCTTCTAAGATAAGAAATGACGTACTAATTAACGAAATTCCTGAGTGTGTCAGTTTCATCTTCCACAAGATGAATGCTATTACCTAAGGCTATTATTATCACTGTTTCTTGACTATCCATTGTGACTTGAGCAACATGAACTGATTATCAACTGAATAATCTGGTTTAAGAAATGAAAATTAAATGGAAATGGTCAGAACATTTTAACTTATATGTTGTAGAAAGCAAATTAATATGAATTAGAGTATAAAAGTACAATTGTTATAGATCTGTTTACATATTAGAAACTACAAAAATGAAAACCAAGTTATATGATGATGATGGTTTCAAATTTTACCACAAGAGCAGCCATTTTGGGGGAGGGGACAAGTCGATCATGTCACTCCCAGTGTTCAACTGGCACTTAATTTATTGACCCTGAAAGGATGAAAGGCAAAGTCGACCTCCACAGGATGATAATAATAATAATAATGATAATCCTTTCTACTATATGCACAAGGCCTGAAATTTGGTGGGAAGGGACTAGTCAATTATATCAGTCTCCAGTGTTTCACTGGTACTTAATTTATCGACTCCCAAAAGGATGAAAAGCAAAGTTGACCCAAAGTGTTATCATGTACACTGTTTCGTCTTGGTATAAAAGATGGGCTACAGTAAATATTCTGCTCAATACCACAGATTTACTTGTCAGTTGTTTTACCATAACCAGTTGAGAATGTCCCTTGGAGGCTGATGATATGTGCATCTCTGATCATGAGCAGAAGTAGTGGGGGAGCATCATAGCCATGCGTTCAGAGGAGTTCTTTGCTCTCTCACTCAGTGATAATAATAGTAGTAGTAATAATAATAATAATAATAACAATTATAATAATAGCTTCAAATTTTTCCGCAAGGGCAGCAATTTTGGAGGAGGGGATGAGTCAATTACATCGACCCCAGTGTTCAACTGGTACTTATTTTATTGACTCCGAAAGGATGAAAGACAAAGTCAACCTCAGCAGAATTTGAACTCAGAACATAGCAGCAGACGACATACTGCTAACCATTTCTCCGGGCATGCTAATGATTCTGCCAGCTTGACACCTTCATAATAATAACAACAATAACTGATCTATACAATTCTAAAACATGGCCTACAATACATGTGAGGATATATATATATATATATATATATATAAGGTCAAGAGGTGGCGCAGAAATATTCAAAAGCAATGGCAATCCACCCGCAAAGGAGTAAGAAGTCACTACCTAGGTCAGATCAGGGTATCCCACAACTCAGTAGATATTCATATAATTTACCTTTTTCCAATGTTGTTAGCATCATGGGATTCGTGTGGGGGAAATGTATTGAAACCTATCACTACCATTTCTGCTTCAAGCCTCATTGTAAAAATAAAGCAGTGGTTATACACATCTCTTTATCAGAAGATTTGGAAATTCTCTTACAAAACTTTGTAAGTAAATTTTTCAGAATAGTGAAGGGGATGATTCAAGTTTTGTGAATGTAGCATATGATTTTGTTTCGTTTTCTATAAGTGACATATATGCCTGAAGCAATATTGTGTGCAATGTCTAAAAAGTTGACTGTTAATATTTACACTTTCAAATTTCAAATTCAAATTCAAACTTCAAATTCAAAACATATCACCACTCAATTGCTCCCCATTTTGAATTAATTCTAATTTAGATTTCAAGGATGTCTTTCCTGTCTTTTTTAACCACAATTAACTGTCATGCTTAGGTGTAAATTTAATTAATTAATAGTTCTTGTGTCACTACATTATGTATGTGAGTACCAACCTTATTGTTTGGTTTTCATGCAGAGTACATGTCCTTGAGTATTTTACCTCTGTTTTGAGTGATATGCTTAGTTGAGCAATTTGGATATTTTTTTCCTAATATTCAGAGTGATGCACTTGGCAAGAGCAGCTGCCAAACTGCAACCTATTGAGTCTCATCTTACAAACAACTTGGCTATGTGGTTAAGCTCACTTTACAAGCATGTGGTTTCAGGTTCAGTTCCGCTGCACAGCATCTTCTAAAGTAGCTCCTGGCTGTGTGAGTGAAATTGGTAGACGAAGACTATATGACAACCTCCCCCCATGCATATGTGTGGGTGTGATGAACATTAATATTTCACAGCTTACCACTGCTTGAGCAAAACAGTAATATGGTGTTTACATTCTTTGTTGACATTACAACCGGTCATTCTACCCTTTCAAAGACCAAAGAAATAAAATATCTTTGCTTGAAAAACAGGTAAGGGTTAGCAACAGGAAGAACTTACTGCTACCAATTCCTGTTCAACGCGTGCTAGCAGGGAAACAAAAATAGATGTTAAAATGAACCAACAAACAGTCTTCTAATGTTTCATGAGGTAAACTACTTAGATATCCATGGCAACTGTGTGGGGAAAGCTATTTTATTTTGTTGTGTTCTCATTATTTTCTTCCTTTCTTAATTTCCTTCTCATCCTTTCTTCTTTAATGTTGTATCATTTCCATCTTCCCTTCCAATACTTCTTTTGCTAATAGTGTTTTTGTTATTCTCTGAACAGAATTGGTACATGCGCATCATGCATACACACATACATACATACATGTATGTATGTACACACTCACACACACAAATATATACATACACATATATTCAGTTTCCCCTCATCTTGTTATTGACTCATCTGTTCCGCTATACACTCCATGTCCCATTTTCTCTCTCCCTCTCTCCATTTATTTTCTTCTTAACTGATCAATTTTCCTTCTTCTTTAGCCGAAATTTATATATATCTCTATTTCCATTATCATTCCCTATTTTTTTCACTTTCCTTCATCATCTTGCCCAAGCCTGTTTCCACTTCACTTCAGTAGCATATCTCCCTACCTTGCTCGTGCTCTCTCCCTCTCCTCCCCCCATCCCCAATCTTTGCTTTCTCCATTTCACAACCAGCCTGTTCATGATGTTCATTATGTCTCTTCACCTCCCACTTACTCTACATTTCTTGTTCTTCTCAGTCTCCTGCTTCAAACATTCAATTAAATCTGTGTATGAATGGATATACAAAAAAGTGTTGTTATTACTGTTGTTGATAGTACATGCATGTATGTATGCATATATACATGTGTGAATTTGTGGATGTGATTACTAAATTCTCTCTTTCAGTCCCTTAATTCTTCAGTGATGTTAATTAAACAATACCAAAACTGTTGTGCCAATCCCTAATTATAACCATTGCTTGTTATTCTCTTCTGCCTGCGCCTATAGTTGTTTCATGTTGAACCCCCACCTCACTTATCAGCTACTATTTAAAAAGTACATATAATACTAAACTAATAGATAAATGAAGTGCCTTCTCCCTTTACTTATTTCAAAACAAACATAATGTAATGGATTACTATAGTCTCAACAGTCCTTTTTGCTTTGTTTTATCATAAATTAGACCTAAGGCTTCCATATTGTCACATAAAACTATAAGATCTGCACCTAAAAAAAAGACAAAAAAATTCATCCCCAAAGCACGGGCCTTTTACCTCTTACTGATTTTAGTCATTAGACTGTCCATGCTGGAGCACCGCCTTGAAGGGTTTTAGTCAAAAAAATAACTCCAGTACTTTTTTTTTAAGCCTGGTATTTATTCTATCTGTTGCTTTTACAGAACTGTTAAGCAGTGGTGGGGGACAAACACAGACACATGCACACACACACACACACACACACACACACACACACACACACACACATATATACAACACACTTCTTTCAGTTTTTTGTCTACCATCTACCAAATCCACTCCCACTCATATGGCTTTGGTCAGCCTGAAGCTATAGTAACAAGGTATCATGCTGGGGACTGAACCCAGAATTATGTAGTTTGGAAGCAAATCTCTTACCACCCAGCCTCAACAATTTTTTTTCTTTTCTTTTCTTTTTTTTTTTTTTTTTTTTTTTGGAAAGATAAGCAGTTTCCCATGCACATAAATTTCCCCTCTCAAAACCACTAATGTTGTCCAAGCAACAGGCAAGGGCTGATACAGCTTGCTACAATTGTCAGTCACTGCAGGCCATCAGAATGTATTTAGACAAGAACAAATACCAGACATTCATTTCATCCTATCCAATTCTTACAAATTTATCAACCTAGTTCCCTGAATCACTTTCAACATTTTTGTTACCCTATTTCTTCTGATATTCACTGGTTTTGTTTCAATTAAGTTTGGAAAATAATGACTAATTTAGTAAAATAACTTTCTCATTCTCAAGTTAGTATTTAGAGCATAAATTGAAATGAAAATGTGATGAAAAGTTTAATTTAGACCACTTGAAAAAAGTAAGTTTGTATTATTAAACCAGGGGTGAACTCAGGCAGGTTGGTATTAAAAGGTTAATAAAAAAAAACAAAGAAAAATGTTGTCACTAATTGGCACTTTTAGCAAGTGTCTTTTATAGCCCAGGCTGACCAATGCCTTGTGTGTGAATTTAGTAGATAGAAACTGTATGGAAGACCACTGTGTGTGTGTGTGTGTGTGTGTGTGTGTGTGTGTAAATATATATATGTGTGCCCGATGCCAGTGCCTGTGGCATGTAAAAAGCAAGATTCGAGTGTGGCCAATGCCAGTGCCAACTGACTGGCACCCATGCTGGTGGCACATAAAAAGCACCATTTGAGCATGCCAATGCCAGTGCCACCTAACTGGCACATAAAAAGCACTGTTTGAGTATGGCTGATGCCAGTGCCAACTGACTGGCACCTGTGCCGATTGCACGTAAAAAGCACCATTTGAGCATGGCCGATGCCAGTGCTGCCTGACTGGCTCTCATGCTGGTGGCACGTAAAAGTACCCACTACACTCTCGGAGTAGTTGGCATTAAGAAGAGCATCAAGATGTAGAAACCTTGCCAAATCAAATTGGTGCCGAGTGCAGCCTCCTGGCTTGCTAGTTCTCAGTCAAACTGTCCAACCCATGCCAGCATGGAAAGTGGACATCGATGATGATGATGATATATATATTTACATATATACCCGAGTAAGCACATAAATGTGAAACAAGGTGGAAAGAAATAGTACTTGAATACCAAAGCTAGAGTAATATGCTTTATTGTTAAAGCTGCAAAAACATCACAAAAATATCACAAAAAACTGCAATTCAGAGTTTCACATTCCCATTCATCAGACAGTTGTGATCAAGAATCTTGATCAAGATTAAGTACCAGACTTAAAAATGAGTACTGAGGTTGATAAGTTGGACTAAAACCTTCAAAGCAGTGTTCTAACAGGGCTGCAGTCTAATGACTAAAACGAGTAAAAGATAAAAGAAGATAGTGTATGTAAGATTACATTATCTAATATATTTTGGTGGGGAAATTTTTCAAGGTGTAATTTGTTTGTCATAAATTCTTTATCCTCTTTGGCTCCTCCTTAGCATTTAGTCTGCACTGTGTTGGAACTTCCATTTTTAGAACTCTTGCTCTTTTAAGCTAAAAGCTCTTATTTCACCTTATCAATGTAAATTTCTTCTTTTACTGGAGTGCTTGACTTATATCTTTGTTCTGAGTTCAAATCCCAACTAGTAATTGCTTTGCTTTTACTCTCTCTCCCACCTTTTAAGATAGCTAAAATAAAGTACCAGTTACTAATGTTTTGTTTTACTTGTTTCAGTCATTAGACTGGGGCCATACTGGGGCACTGCCTTGAAGAATTTTTAGTTGAATGAATCAGCCTCAGTACTTTTTTTTCAAACCGGGTACTTACTCTATTGGTCTCTTCTGCCAAAACTGCAAAGTTACAGGGACATAAACACAGCAACACTGGTTGTCAAGTGAAATAGGGGAACCAACACAAACACACACACACACACATGATGGACTTCTTTCTGTTCCCTTTTACCAAAACCCCTCACAAGGCTTTGGTCAGCCTGGGGCTGTAGTAGAATATACTTTCCCAAGGTACCACACAGTGGAGCTGAACCTGGAACCATGTGGTTTGGGAAGTAAACTTCTTACCACACAACCATACCTGCATTACTAAAGTTGATTTAATCAACTCACACTTCCATTTAAATTTGTGGCCTTGTGCTTATGTTATAAATCATTATTAGTTAAAGCAATGGATTGGCAGAATAATTAGTGTGGGAAATGGTGTTTTGAGGCATTTGTTTTGGCTCTTTACATCCTGAGTTCAATTCCTGCCAGGGTTAGCTTTGCCTTTCATTATTTTTGGATTAATAATGAAAAGTACCAGTCAAGTACTGGGGTTGATGACATGAACTAATATTCTCTTTTCAAACTTGCTAGCTTTGTACCTAAATCAGAAATGATTATAGTTGTTGATCAGTTAAAGGAAGAGAAATGGCACCTATAACCTTTGTAAGTTATTCACTCACACACACACACACACACACACTCAGGTGAGAGTGTTATGACTGATGTTAAGCTTGAGCTTCTGTTGTTCAGTGCAAGTAGAAAGAAAGCCTAGACAGGGATGTAAATTTCAGAGGATCACCTCTTCTGAGGAGGAATGACATGTTGGGAAAGGGTTTTAATGTGATGAGTTTGGGAGAGGAGATGATGAGAGAAGTGACAATAGATGAATTAGGTGTACTTGTAGGACAAAATAGTTCAGTTTTCTAACTCAGAAGACCAGTAGTATTTTTGTTTCAGTGGCTAGTGTCATCATTATTATCATTTAATGTCTATGTTCCATGTTGGTATGGATTCGATGATTTCACAGGATTTGATAGCGTCCAAGGACTGCATCTTACTCCACTGTCTGTTTTGGCATGCTTTCTCTGGCTGGGTGTATACTGGGTGCTTTTTTCCCCATTCTACCAACATTATTGAGGGCATCATGCAATTTTCAAGACTACAAAACCAGAAGTAGGCAAGAACTTTATCCTAGGAAATGAATTGCAAAAGATGGAGGAAAATAATATATTAGGATCCATTCAATTGATTTAATATTCCTCTGCCAATCTGGACCTGTAGGTACAAATTTAAGAAATCATTATGACAGAATTAGTTGACTGACAGACAAAATGCTTTATGGTATTTTTATGTTCTCAGTTCAGATCCTGCCAGGTACTGGAGTTAAGAAAATTGATTATATCCTTCCCCTAAATTTGTGACTTTTTATTTGTTTTAGAAATCATTAATTAAGTCATTGTTTAGACCCAGTTAAACCCTAATCAAGCAGACCTATGATCAGCAGTGCTTTAGCTATGACCCATACTGTCCTTATTGTCTATATAGGACTACATTTAAAATAATGTATATACTTTATGAGGCTGGCTGGATGTAGAGAAATTTTGCTCTATTTCCTGCAGGTTGTGTAATCACGTAGAGGCTCCCTTGTTTGTTCATAGAAATCTTATCATATATGGAATGTGAAGAAATGGTAAGGCATAGACTTTAATATTTTACTATATATAGTCTTCTTTCTCTACATTGTGAGGCCAAGCCTGTTAGGATGAGAGAAGCTAATACAACAAATAACAAGCATGTATTTGTTCTGGTACTGGTAATTTCCATCTGTCCTACCACTTACCTACAAGCTCTGGCCTTTTGGCCAAACCCCCAGTTCTTTTAAATTATGAAAGACTAATATAAATTTCCAGTCTATTATTAGTACTAACACCTTACATGGGAGTTAAGAAGTGCTATTTAAAGTGTACACACATACATATGTGCACACAAACACACAACTCATATAAATACACACACCTGTGTGTTTTTGTTTAACATGTTTACGTAGATGTCCTTTTAAAATTCTTGGCTACAAAAACTATTTCTTCAACTGCTATCTATGATCAACATTAGCGTTTTAACAGCTGTTTTCCCATACTAGCAGGATGTAGTATATAAAGATGAATTGATGATGGCACTATCTACCTTATTCTTGCTGCTTAGATACAACATCTGTTGATGATATCCAGTAACTATTCTTTTCTTTTTTTTGTGTTCTCCTTCTTTCTTCAGTTTCTCTTCTACGCAATACTATTTCATGGTGGTCAGACATTAAAATTTATTTTCCGACAGCTGCATATGATATTTACTCACCGCATTGTCATCATCACCACCACCACCACAACCACTAATTTTTACAGTCATATTCCTATGCTGTCATACCTTATACATCCTGCACATTATTGCTGCTAATTCCAATATTTCTTGTATCTTAAGATTCATACATTAATTTCTTGATTTTGTTGTGTGTGTGTGTGTATATATATATATATATATATATATATATATATCTTTTCCTTTTTACTTGTTTCAGTCATTGGGCTGTGGCTGTGTTGGGACACCACCTTGAAGGTTTAATTGAACAAATCAACCCTAGCACTTATTTTTTTAAGCCTGGTACCTATTTTATCAGTTTCTTTTGCTGAACTGCTAAGTTACAGAAACATAAACAAAAACCAACACTGGTTGTCGAGCAGTAGTGGGGGACAACACACATACACAAAGACACACGCATCGATATATATGTGATGCATGCATGTATGTATATACATATGACAGACAGACTTTCAGTTTCACTCACAGGGCTTTGGTTGACTCAAGGGTATAATAGAAGATGCTTGCCCATGGTGCCATTCAGTGTGACTAAATCACGAACCATATGGTTGGGAAGCAACATTCTTACCACGCAGCCAACGCACACGCACACACACACACACACACACACACACACACACACACACACACACACACACACACACACACACAGCATGGAAGATGTTTATAAGCTGTTTAAGAACATTAAAAAAACTGTTAGGTTTGCTTCAACATATAAATTTAATTTCTGTCAAAATATTTTCGTCACTTTGAAACCATGACCTGTTCACTGACAAAATTTCATGTTGCATGAAGATTGTCATTAAACAGGTCGTGGTTTCAAAGTGACGAAAATATTTTGGCACTAATTAAATTTAGATGTTGAAGTGAATCTAACGATTTTTTGTGTGTTCTTAAACGGCTTATAAGCATCTTCCACGCTGCAATTGTTTTTGTTTCAGTACACAATCTCAGATCAAGTCACTTGCTATGCTAGTACATCTCTGTAATATATATATATAAATTATATTTTATGTCTCTCAGCATTCCTTTTTAAAATGAAGTGATATAATTTATTAATTTATGACCTGTAGTTACTGAATTCTCATAGAATGAAGAAAGAAGAATAAAGGCTAAGTTGACCTTGCTAGCATTTGTAAACAGAAAAGTCTGATACTCTGCATAAGAGGTACTTGCTTTCATCTGGTAGAAGAGATACATCAAGATCTGGAATAGATAGCTTTGAGTTTCTTATCACTGCTAATGACAGGTAGATAATCAACAGAGCACTGGATAAACTAAGATGTTGGCTGTTTGTATTTTGTCACTAATACTGTGTTGTGTCCCTGGCTCAGACATGTAGCACTCAACAGCCAACTAGCTCCACCTACTTCTAAGTAGGTACCACAAGATAATATAGTTAGTTAATGTAACAGCTGCACTGTAAAACCAACATGTGACTTGTTAGTTTACAGTTCAGAGTTCAGTTCCTTTGAAGATTAAAGTTTCCTGCAATAAATTGGCATTGTATACAGGGGAAGATTTCCTTTTAATTTGATTAATCTTTCAGAAACCTGAGATTATCAATTGTCAGGTGGATCATTAGAGGTATGTGAAAAATCAGAAATGGCTACAGTCTGTATGAAATACTTCTGAGAATATAATATAACCATACAATAGAACAACTAAACTTGTTCAATACAACAATGAAATATCTCTTCTGAAATTCCTTGGCATCTTTAAAGTGCAAAGCATCTCTTTTAACATCTCACTCTTATAACAGTATGCCTGCCTACTATAAAGTTATGATGGTTACAGATACTAATCAAACTAATTAAATGACTGAATTAGTGTTAACATATTTAATGCAAAGAACATTATAAAATTAACAAGAAAAAATAAACAATAGCTATTGACTAGTATTATAAGTCTTTTTGGCAAGTACAGGAGACAAATCTGGATATGTTTCTGACTTATTTTATCTCCCCGATAAAGCATAGACTTGTACTTGCCAATTCTTTGATCAGCTTATCTTTGTACTCTATCCCTACTCAAGCAGGATGGACAGATATTATTCAGTTGTAAGAACAGTGGTTCTGTTGACATAAGTCTCTGAATTATTCTCTCTCTACTGTATGCATCAACTTTGTAGAGAACTACAATTATACAATTTTCTATGGAAAAACACAATAAGCCATGTTTGTTACTTGGTATATTTGATCTATGCACAAAATAGGTATCAACATATGTCTTAAAAGCTGTCAGTCACTAATATCTACTGGAACTGAAGCCTCAGCAATTCTATCTATGGTTTCAAGAAAAATATCACCAGATATCTACAACCCCTGGACCAAAATATTTGCTATGCAAAAGACTTGCACTCAGTATGGTTGCTGTATATATATATGTGTGTGTGTGTGTGTGCGTGTGTAAAAGGATTAGTTTTACTATCAATACTACTGAAATTGAAACTTCAGCAATTCTGGCTACAGTTTCAAGAAAAAGATCATTAAATATCTAAACCACTGGACCAGAATATTTGCTATACAATAAGTATGGTTTTTTTCTTTCTTTTTTTTTTGACAGCCACATTGTTGGCAAATAGCTTTTACTTTAAAGAACTGTTACTGAATATCTCTCTTTGAGAGATTTAGAAATAATAATATTTCTATATTATTAAATCAGTGACTGCGTGTCACTTTGAAAACTATATATTCGAATGGTGAATTCAACAATGCCACCTAGCCAAACAGCTTCTCTGTATTAATAAAGGACAGTAACCCAGAAACCAGTCCACAGATGTTGTTTTGTGCTGGATGGAAGTGCTGAACTCCCTGTTCGAAAGTATAAGGACACAGATATTGTGTTGTATAGCCAGCTGGAAATGATGTTTCCTGAGGCTAAACAACAGTAACATCGTCCCTTCCAGGACAGCCACATTATGTTGGCAAATAGCCTTTACTATAAAAAGATGATTTGCAATTAATGCATATCCATCCTTCAGTATATTAGTATAGTAGATGGATGTTCATAAAATTATTTTACTTGCAGATTATGTCTTCTAAAATTGATGGTTGAGATTGTTCTGTGTTTAATTAAGAACTACTTTTAACACTATTAATTATTGGAGTAGACACATAGAGTCTGCGCCAGCAATTAGATTTATTTTCTTTTATATTACATCACGACTAACATTAATTAGTAAAAATTGTTTGCATTGTAATAATGGATTAACAGTTTTTATTAACATATTAATTAAATTAATAACATTTATCAATTTGTTAAATTATTATTTTTTGCTACAGCTTAGTTGTTATAATGTTTGTTCAAATCTATGAAATGCTGAAGGTCAGTTCAGTTCCAGCTGTTAGCCATTTCATCTTGCTTTAATCAGGTATAGTGTACATAGAACTACATTAACCAATGTGTTCTTCTTAGAACACTCTGATTCGAGTGAGACTTTACTGCTCCTTCTAACAGATAGTGCAACAACACAGGGGCTCCCTCATTGGATTATTTCAATGGCATTGATGCAATTGTTCAGCTCAAAAGTAGCTATGATCATGCAAAGCTATGATCAAAGATATTCAACTGTAAACATCCTGTCTTTCTTTCCTTCTTTCAGACAAGATGTAAGATTACATTATCCAATATGTCTTTCCATTTTTAGCTTCAGTCCTCTATATCCTGAGTTCAAATCTCATTGGAGTTGCCTTTAGCTTTCATCTTTTCTGGAGTGATAAAATATACAACAGGTACACGTTCAGATTGATTCAATTACCTATGCACTCCTCTCCTACAGGTGCATGGTTTCATGCAAAAAATCCTTGTTATTTTTACAACAACTATTGTTATAGCCAGAATAACACTTTTTGATAATGTTCATTATTATTGCAGTATTTATATTTCTGATGTTTTCAGAACAATGTTAGTACTAGAAATATAATTTTGGCCTGTCTATTATCTATAGATGAAAGTTTTTATTTAATTTGTCATAAGCTTTCATTTAATTTGAAACCTCTCTACTTTAACCAAATGATTATTTTGGATGTTGGTCTGCTAGAAAAGTGCACATGATTTTTAAATTATTTTTTTCTCTGTCTTATTTAGCTGCTTGTTTTTGTTAGTAATTAACCTATTTATTTAAAAAAAAAACTACTGATTATAGTTAGTTAAATGAAACTAATAACCTCTTTCATAAGATAATCTTTTCTTCCCTTCTTGCATTTGTTATCCAAATAATTAATACCTGTCCTGTCTACAATACTAATTTCATATATATACCGTGCAATTAAAAATTATGATCTTCATCTACCCACTTTTAATTTTAAACTTTTTTTCATCAAAGAACTAAAACCAGGACTTGATTTGTAAAATATTTGTGAGTTTACAAAAGTATTATATTTAGATAAAATCCCTTTTTGACACCAATCTGCCCCTGGCCACCTATGGTTCAGATACAAAACCACCTCTTTTAATGCCTTTGTATTTGAATTGAAACCCTTCCATCATAATTTTATGTTAGAACTGTTCCAGAAACAAACTAAATATACCAGTTCAGATGCATTTCTAACAGTTTAAATTTCACTAAATCTCCCCAAATTCTTGATAATTTAAGACGTTAACTAAAACATAGGCAATGCATTTTGTCAAAAATATGGTCATGAAAAGATTGAATTGATTTTCTAAGTATGAAACATGTTATAAAAAATGTGATGACACCTTTGCACCACTCAGGCAACAGCCCTCCAACCTAGGGCTGTTTTTGATAGTCATTACTGGTGAAGGTTTTATAAGGTTGGAGTGCAAATTGTACCTCAACCTGTTTTAGTTGCCTTTTAAGAAATGTAGAGGAAACACTCGATTTATATATCTTTGACATGCTGGTCCCCACACAGCACTAGAGCAACGTAAAATTAAGTATTTTGCTTGAAAACATAACACACCACTTGGTCCAGGAATCGAACCCATAATCTGGCAATCGTGAGTACAACACCCTAACCACTAGGCCACATAGTTTCATGATAAATAAAGGACAAAAAAAAAATCCAAATATTATTAGCAACATTACATCCTCCCTTTTCACAGAAGTTCAACAAGGAAGCTTCTTTGACTGCTAGAAATAGCAACTAAATTTCTTTCAAGAGATAACCTATCTTACAAAAGAAGGAAGCATACACACACTGCATTCTATAGTTTTAGATATAGGTGTAGGTACAGCTTTGTGGTTAAGAAGCTTATTTAGCAACTATGTTGCACTGGGTCTCATTTTGTGACACCTGCAATGTCTTCTACTGCAGCCCCAAGCCAACCAAGGCCTTATGAGTGGATTTGGCTGACAGAAACTGAAAGAAGACCCTTGTGTGTGTGTGTGCGCGCACACCCTCATCTAGTCATCAGATGATGGTCATAAATGCACATTATCATGATACAAGCAAAGTTGTTCATTTCCAGTCTACCATGAAAGATATGTCTAGTTATGGGAAAATATTACTTTAGTCAGAAAAAGGTGAGGGGTGGCAACACAAGGACATCCAGATGTAGAAAATCTACCTCAGCAAATTCTTGTCTGATCCATGCAAGCATGGAAATGTGAACATTAGTTGAAGATTAAACACTGTACTTGGGTAAAAAATAAATTGACAGATCAGAGCTTAAATACTTATGATTCTAAAACTGCTCAGTAATTTTACTAGAAATTTTGCTCTGTTGTTGTATGGACAAATACTTAAGGAATAAAGAGCTTCTACAAAGAATAGTACACCAGTTTAGAGTACCATGCTTTTGATAGGAGCTCCAATTTCAACTATATTTTCTATATCCTAACTTCCCCCACTCCTGTTTTCTTAAAAAGTTGGCCTTGTGCTTCAGTTTACAGGATTAATATACAAATATCAAATGTATAAGCCTAACAGCTTAGCACTTGAACAATTATTAACTACGCAATAAAAATCAATCAATGATAACACAAATATGTATGTACATACATTTGTTTATTCAGACATTCATTTTCTTCTGTTTTTAAGTATTTAAATTCTTCCTCTGAAGAAGTAGCTGGTTTCTACATAGATACAAAGCTCCATCATTGGAATGTTGAAAGCAAAAACAATGCCACATTTTAAGCTTGAGAAAAGTCTTGCATACTTTTACTGTTTCACTTATATATTTGTAATGTGCAAGCTGGTTGATTTCTTTTTCTGGAAATCCAAGCTTATCCAGACTGTCTTTTATGCATTTACCCACAAAACCAAGTGCACCAATTATTTATTGGTATAAATATAAATTTGTAATCTGTATATAGGAGTTAGAGGTTTTAAAACAGTTGTCCATAGTTATCCTCCTTCTCTTTGATCTTCAAAGAGATATTCACCTCAAGCAGGACAGCTAACTTCTATGATGGTATACACTTTTCATTGTCTGTCCCAAACAATATCTGGTCTATTATGCTTATATTTGACAGATGTGATGGGAATGTTCCACCAGTATTTCTTGTGTTGATGTTTGTGTACATATTCAATAACAGGAGGATCCTCTATATTTATTCCACAACAGTCTTTTTTCTGAATGGCATTGTATATTATTTTTGTGACAGTGTTGTGTTGTGTAAGGAGGTAGTACCTTGATGACATTTTTTGGGCAGTTGCTAATCACATGTATGATGTCTTCTACAAAAATATGACATAATCTACATTTTTGGTTGTATCTTGGAATTCCAAGGGTTTCACTTTCTTTTGTTTATTAGGTATTTAGCAGCAATCTCCAGTTCTTGGCTTGCAGATGCATAGCCTTTGAAGTGCGATATGATATAACTGTCACAAGTCCAAGACAGGTTTCGCTTCATGTTAATATTACTGTCTTCTTTAAGTCTTTGGGAAACATACCCATGCATGCTCTTTTTTTGGTATGCTGAGCATTTCACATTCAGGTCTTCTTTGAGGTATGTCAGTCCAGTTATTTTGAGGTCGTATGGGAGGTCATCAAGAAGATCAGGAAGAGAGTGCTTCCTGAGGAGCTCAGACATTGTTCTCTTCACTTTTCAGCATTAAGTTAATGCATTTATTTTTGCTGCTATTGTTTAACAAGTGCTGTCTGAGAGAGACTATATGACACTGGAAGGTTGTCTGCACCGTTCTCAAGCCTCTACCTCTTTTATCTCTCCTTAGGCAGAGCCTGTCAATGTCACTATTTTTGTGGAGATTTTCAGTTGATGTCAGTATTTTGCAGGTTTTAACATCTATGGAGTGGATTTCTTCTACAGGCCAGTCGAGTATCCCAAATATTGGAATCAGCACTGGTATAGCAAATGCATTGTGGGATATTGTCTTGTTGTTAGAGGAGACTTCCAACTGCCATATTTTTCTAAGTCTAGCATAATATTCTCAGGTCACTCTCTTTATTCACAGTACCTTCGTATGACGTGTGTGTTTGTGGGTGTGTATATATTTATATTGATAGACAGATAGATAGATATCATCATCATCATTTAGCATCCATTGTCCATGCTGGCATGGGTTGGATGGTTTGACTGGGCTGGCATGCTGGA